>NW_028247503.1:0-81332 GCF_964263255.1 Lissotriton vulgaris | reverse complement strand
GAATGGGGCAATAACTAAGCACTTACTGGGTGATTTTGCGCCTTTTCACCTATGAGCTTTGCCCACTATATTAACATGACCTTCTCTTCTACCCCCTATTCCACTTCTCCTTACTGCTGCTCATATTATACTGACACATGCCCAATGTAGGTTTAGCATGAGAGGAAGAAAAACTAACTTTTTATAAAAGGACTATTAGTATGAGATATAAGCATGAAAGGACTACCAGTATAGGATATATATAGTCATCCCTAGTGTTTAATGATCACCTCTCGCCGACATTCAAAAGTGTTTTACCATGGGTATAAACAACTACAAACATGGGGGCGGTGTGTGTCCTACGTATACAGAGGCACGTTTTGGACGCATGCGCCATGACGTGGAGGGCTTAAAACGTCTGTATTTTTGAAGTGGCATTCATCGAGGGTGAAACTTGCTTGCGACAAGACTTGACAGGAGCGTTTCTTTCATGAGACGGGGTGAGCCTTTTTTGCAATACTTCTTTTGGAAACTTTAGGCATGCCGTGTGTGTGCGTTTAAAACGACCAGTGACAACAAGTGCTTGCATAATGATATTGCCTAAAAGAACGCCGCGTGTGTGTCTTACTCGGCAAGTTGCAGCCTAACACTGCCATTGTACCACTATCTCAAACACTTTACACGTTTATTAGCTTGCTCTGCAATCACTTTTGTTATACTTACATCGGCCACTACATTGCTGGTTTGCGTGATAAATTTGGAGCATCGTGCCACTAAGGCTCTTACAAGTATAGACATTTGTTAATCTCGCGAAGCACTTTCACATTTCTCCGACCCTGATGAATGGTGTGTGAGAAATGCTTACTAGTGGTTTTAAATATTTTCAATTCCTTGACTTTGGGACTGGCTAGAAGTTTTCATACTCTCAAATACCACTCTGTTACTGGAATTCGATACGAACATTTGAATTATCCAAAAATAAGTAAGTCCTATTTCTACATTATTGAAATTTAACACTGATACTAAATAAACTAATTTTTTTATAAACTTTTTAAAAAAATAAGTTGACCTAATTTTCAAATTGCCAGCTAACCTGGGTTCTTGGGCTGGGCTCATTTACTTAGAATTTAGGGTCAAAACTTTGAGCTAACCTTGATTGAAATATCCCTATCTGGGCGAGAAAGTGTTTGAGTTTTTTTCATTCATTTTTGCTTTGTTTAGTTTACTTTAATATGGCGATATACTGAGAACCCACAACTTGGAGTCTCAATTAGGATTATCTTGCACATGGAGTTACTGTCTCCCGAAGCGAGTATCTGGAGCTAACTAACTAATAACAACTTTCATTTAGCCTATAAATTCGGCCACATAGGTGATATCGGGGTGTTGTGCCAATAATCATCTGTGTGTTTTTTCAGTCTCCGGCAATTTGATAAGCCGGATGATTACGGGTCCTTCTTTGTCTTTGGATGAGACCATTTGCACTCTTTCAGATTGGACAATGGGAGATTGTTCCTACATCTAGTAAGTGAAGATGTGATGTGAGGCACATGGTGCACTTATGAATTAGAGTGCCTTCTACAGTCTATACTCAAAACTATACAAATATTGATTATATCGAGGAGTGTGAAGATGGTAGCTGTACAATACTTATTCCTACATATATACATTTTTCTGTTTTTTAACATCATGTTTGCTCCAGTTTAGATACTCTTAGTGTATTCAATATAAACTATACTGCATTGCAACGACTGCAGAAGCAATTTTTATTAAAACTATTCTCTTATGGTATTTTACCTCGTAGATCTTTAGGTTTATTGGCGACTTATCGTCTCACATGTTTGCGGTTCTTCTTTATTTTGCCCATCATTTTTATGTGTCTCAAACTTAGGGGCCTGGGCATTTCACACGCTTCATTTGGAGATCGCATTTGACCACGATCGCACACTTCGGATTCGGATGAACCCGTTGCTCTTAGGTACTTTTTTAGATAAATATATTTTGTGTTCTGGTGGAGGTTTCTGATGACACAATTTTTTATTATTTATTATTAAATGGATAAGACTTCTAGAGAAATTGTTCTCTAATATGTTTGTATATACTTTCTTTCTATTGGATGTTTTTTCTGCACAATTTCGGTGAGTTTTCTATGGTGTTCTTACAGCTAACTGGTGTAGGACCTCGGGTTCACTTGTATGATTAAGGTTTCTTTCCATCCCCTTTCTCTTTGATTCTTTCCTTTTTCCCAACTTTTAAGTTTTTTTTTAATATTAATATGTGTAACCATTATGCACAAAACAATTTGGATAAAAGGAACCAATTTGACACAATGTTCAATTCTTCTGTTAAACAGCCTTGAAAAAGTCATCCAAAGACGAAACACGTGTCGGCTGTCCTTGTCTCTGTTCTTCAAGTCAGCATTGAAGAATATATGAGAATAAAAGAATCACTGCTTTTGTATTCAACTTGTTCTGCCTTGATATTGTTCATATTATCTCTTTGACTCAGTAGAGTTAATGCCATTGACTTTGTAGAGTTGTGCTCTGTCAACCAAATTTGTATATTTTATATGTATAGGGGTTTCCTTTACACATGTTAACACTGTTGGTGGCACAGTGTTTGACATAGAGCACACTGGAGAATATCCATCTAGTTTTCTGTAATTTTAGGGCTAAACTTTTATATACGTGCTGGCTGCAGTTTACCACTGCCATCAAGTGCTCCTGAATAATCCATCTTCCTGTGTTCAATATTCTAAAAGGTTCTTAGCATTCCGTCTCTATTGGGGAGTAATCCAATAAATGGTGAATGTTTTTTATAAAACCACAAGTGTCTACTATTCTCCAAATTCATTCGGGTCATTCGTCAGTATGTTCCATTCTTCGGTGACCCTCGTCACACACCGGCGGAGCGGCGATCCGATAGTTGTATGGTTATACAAGAATAAAGAAGATTTCTACACATTCAAGTCTCCCAAAAAATATAGTCATCATTTGTTTGCATATTGCATGCTGTCTAATGTATGCCTCTCTTTGCCAGTCCTTCTCATCCCCTACTCCAGGAATGTGAGAAAATGGAATGTTATTGCCATCTAACTTGTAGGAGTACTTGATTGGAAATCTTTTTGGTACAGCACCACTGTTTTGCGTGAAGCAGTAACAGTCACCATAATCTCACTGTCTATTTTTCTCTATTTTTCTTTTTAGAATGAGTGATTGAGCTACGGAAGCCATACGTACAGCCCCCTTTGCGGCTTCATCACCTAATCAATTCCCTTCAACGTGAACACCATTACACTGATGACTCAGTGTATGTGTCACATGAGTGCTCAGTAGTTCGGTAGTTCAGATTTCAACTCCACTACCTGTTCCCATAGTATTTTATGCCTAATTGTGCCACCTTGAGCATCTTTGAATCCGTTTGAACGCTTATTACTGCATACAGTAAAAGAAATCACACACAATTAGTGTGGGAAATTCTCGATCCGTTTTTACAAGTGCCAGTATCAGTGCTTTTAACTCTACCAATTGTGCTGTGAAGTCTTCTAGAGATTTCATTTTAGTGCAACTTGGATGGAACTTTTCATCCCGCATGCGACCTTTAATGATTGCACATGCCGTATTGTTGCTTACTTCCTATGCCCGGTTGAGCAGATCCATCGGTGTAAATGATATATTCATACTGATCCAGAGGCATTATTTCATTAGGTAGAGGATATTCTTGTTCGTAATGCAGGAATGCTTGTGACTTTAAATCTGGGTCGTACCTATATTCCACATCTGTTTCAGTGAGAGAATTATCCCATTGTATCTATCTCGGATGTAAGGCTTTTGCATTAGGGACGCTTGCCTTTGTCGCAGCCTCTAAGGCTGGAACCGGAGTCACAACTATTATTCCTTTCCCCCGAGCCAGTGCTCTTTCTCTTACTGCAGCAGTCTGTATTGCTGTCATAATTTTTTCAGTAGATGCGAAGGGCATCTCAGAATTTGTATACAAATGTGATTTGTTTGCAATTGCCCCTGTTTCACCTTCATTGTATGTCAGATAGGTGTACCCAGACTGACCTGCAATTATACTGATCACTAGGTTGCGTAAGTTTACACGTGTCTGTAAGTGTTTGGAAGCTATCATGTCAGCTTGTAAGGAACAAAGTGTATCTGTGTGTTCCTGTGTCCAATTTCTTGCTGAGAAATCAAGTTTAATTAAGTTGTAGAAAGGTTTTACTCTTTCTGCGTAATCCAAAATGTATCTTCAACCAAAATTTAGAAATCTCAGTGTACATTTTAAAATAATTTTGGAGGTTGGAGCAGGGTGCATTTTTCAAAACAATTGGCTTCCAGGCTTCTTTTTTTTACTTGAAAGCTCATATCCTAAAAACAGGACACTGAGGTGGGCTATTTTTGGTTACATTGTTAGTTACATTTGTAGCCCTCAGATGCAAATCCCAAAATAATGGTTTTCACACTGTTCAAGTGTTCATCTAGGGTATTGTCCGTCAGATAAATATCGTCCACATAGGACAAGCACTGTTCATCCAATTTTTGTAGTAGCTCTGTTACTCTGGCTGAAAACAACCCTGGGCTGTTCTTATACCCCTGGGGGAGTCGCTGGGATCCTAGCGCTGAGAATGCTGTTAAAAACCTGCTTTCAGGCACTATATTTCGGCAGAAAAATCCATTTGAGATATCTAGTGTTGTTTTGTATTTTTTCTGCACAATGTTATTCATTAATGCAGCACTGTGGGCATTCTGAACTGCAAATGTCTTCATGCAAGTGTTTAAGTGTCTGTAATCTAAACCTAGACAATATGAATTGAGAAGAAACAAAGAATTATTCATTTGAGAGGTGCGAGTTTCAATCACCCCTTGCTATTCAAATTGATCTAAGATCCCCCTGACCTGTTTTTTAGCTTCTTCCTTAATTGGATACTGCCTCTGTACAGTTGGGAGCATTTTTAAAGGAATTATGTGGTGGGTTGAATCCTCATCGCATCCAACATGGTTTTTATATAATGCTGAAGCTTGGGATACCGCCCACTCCCATGCATATGTGTGTTGCAAATGCCTGGGAATATGATCTGAGAATGCTGATAGAATTATGGTTTCTCCTTTATGGCAATCCATGAGGAATGCTGGTGGTCAATCCTGTTCAGCTAACAAAATGTCCGAGCCAAATATAAGGTTCTCCTAAAAGAAACCTCTAACATTTATACACTTGTACCCCTCCATCTGGCGCGTTATTTCATATACTTTATGTGGGACACTCACTCTAGTGTCAGGTGTTCCTACCATGATATAATCATTCAAGTCTGCTATCACCAGAAATGTCATCAGGTTCTGGCGAGCTATAGTTACCTCTGCCGCACTGTCTAGCATCGTCAGAGCCCATTCCCCATTCAGTAGTTGAGTCCTCAGAATTCTGAGCATGTCTGAACTTTAGACCTGCAACCTTCTTCCTTTTTAACTTTGGCTTTAGCTTTGGCCTTAGCTTTGGCTTTTGTGTAATCTTGAGCGTGTTGCTTGTCTCTGGACTTTGTACGCTCTTCTTGTCTCTCCGACCGTCCTGCTCTCTCTGAGTTTTTTTCGATGAGCCCTGAAAGCAACGAAAGGAACGTGTATCAGTATCCTGATACCTGTCAGGTTTCCTAATATTATCCCTATTCCTGAGAATATATCTCTTTTCGGAGGGTGGAGATCTACCTCGGGATTGAAATCTGTTTCCCCTAAATGTTTGTTGTTTTTTATTGTCCCACTTCTATTTAGAAGAAGCAGGTGTCTGCTTGGAAGTGTCCTTTTCAGGACAGCCCATTAGTTGTGTTTTTAACGCTTTGCCACCCAAACTGTCTCTGCCTAATTCCGCATACGCAGTTTCAATTATTTTGGGTTGTTTGTGTTCCTGTTCTAAAGGACTGAACTCCCTTTGGCATTGGCGGATAGCCACTGACGCTGCTTTTACCTTTATATTAGCTAAAATTATACCTGGGCATAGTTACCTAGTAACTTCATCCCTAAGTTCAGAGCTGGATCTGCTCCATACTCGTTCTGTATTTGTCTTAATACATCGGGCATCACTGCTAATGAAGGAATGCCATGAGTTCTGGTACATATGGCAGCAAAGACTGTTACCCAAGTGGTACAATCCTCTACTTGTGGTGTTATTCCCATGGGCAAGCAGATTGTGAGCATTCGGTGTTTTTCATAAGGGGCAGTATTCGGGAATACTGCCTCTAACTGTGTTATTTTCTGAGCTACCCAGAATGGTATTTGTTCTCGTTTTGTGGGCATTTTGCCCATTACTGCGTGTAATGTTTGTGGTGTGATTTTAGTTGCAGTGCCCTGAGATTGAGTTCCATTAGTTGCAACTATCGCTGGTTGGACTGTGAAAGTCCTCATAATGAATTGCGTCATGTTTCTTTTTAATATTTTTTATTTTTCACCATCAGTATTTCATCACATATTTCAGGAAAAAACCAAAAAGAAGAAATGCAGATATAATCCTTACATTAAAATACAAAATTAATCAACACCAAGACAAAACATAAAAGAAAGCAAAAATAGCATTACATCATGTTTCTGTAGATTTTAATTTAATCTTTATGTTGTATAAGTAAGTCTCCTGGTGGCATTGTTTCAATTTCAGGATGTCGTTTGTAGGCCGTTATATCGGCCATGTTGCCCCTTCTCCTCTGAGCAGGCCTAATCTTACTCTTACTCTTATATGGGGTAGGGCGCCTTTAAACCAGAATAATTGTTCCTGGTACGTGAGCGTAATCTCCATGTTCTTTGTAAGAGTGAAATGTCTGTGTTCTTCCATCTGCTGCTGGGAATGAAGCCCACAAATAAAATACTTCTGTTTTATTAGATCTGGGTGCCTCAATCACAAAACTACTAATCAACCCCTAGCTGATAAACCATTTTCTACCAGTTTCAGGGTAACTGTATGTCTGAATTTTTCTGCAATCAGAATTGCGTCTGCATCTTCTACTCCGGCTGAAGGGTGTAGATTTACTATTACGTCACCTCCTGTTCCAGTCAATTTTGTAAAGAAGAAGTTTGTCCAAGGGAACTAAGATAAATGTTTTTTATATGCAATTTTAGGAACACTGTGTTCTTCAAGCTTGATTAACCAACAGATAATAAATAGGATTTTTCGCCTAGTCATCTGTGGCAGAGTTTGTGCCCACCCACTCCAAACGTCTTAGGTGTTTTGTGAGTAGGGGTCTCTGAGAATAGCACGACTAAACTACTCAGATTCTACTGTTAAATAAGTACCCAACCATAGTTGGGCGCCATGTGTGTAGTTCCTATATATTATATACAGGATCTGCGCGCTCGGATAACATAAACTGTGGGTTTGGTGGCAGACTGGTTCCGAGCACCCCCAGGAGGGCGATCCCCAAGCAGGGATCCTCCCACTAGATACCAGGGAGTGGCCGAGCAGCCACTTGGGCAAGGGCCTTTGCTCCCCTGAAACAAATTGGGCATGTTCAGTCTTTCTGCCCCCAATATGCCCGCCAGGGGGGCAGAAAGCCCACTTGACACCAGGGATTTTTTGTTGCCATATTTAATTAGAGGAGTGGCTGCCCAAAATGGAAATGCCAATGTCCCCACCCCCAACCAAAATGACAGCCTTTCTGCCACCCGGGGGGGGGGGGGGGCTGAAACCCCACTAGACGCCAAGATTTTTTTGGGAGAAATTTTAATTAGGGTGGGGGCTGCCCAAAACCCGCCCCACCACAATTACAGCCTTTCTGCCCCCCAATATTACCTCCAGGGGGGCAGAAAGCCCACTAGACACCAGGGATTTTTGGTGGCAATTTTAGTAGGGTGGGGGTGCCCAAAATGGGCATGCCAGTACCCCACCCCACCACAATTACAGCCTTTCTGCCCCAACTGGGGGGAGGATTGGGTCAGTAGTCCCCAATGTGCCCCCCAGTAGGGCAAAAAGCCCACTAGACGGAAGGGATTTTTTGGGGCAATTTGAATTAGGGTGGGGGCTGCCCAAAACTGGCATGCCAATGACCGCACCCCCACAACAATTACAATCTTTCTATCCACCTGGGGAGCAGATGGGGCAGTAGGCCCCAATTTTCCCCCGCTGGGGCAGAAAGCCCACTAGAAACCAGGGATTATTCGGGGGCAATTTTAATTAGGGATGGGGCTGCTCAAAATGGGCATGCCAATGCCCCCACCCCTGCCAAAATTACAGCCTTTCTGCCCCCCTCAAGGGCATAAGGGGGCAGTAGCCCAAAATCTGCCCCCCCGGGGGGGGGGCAAAAAGCCCACTAGATGCCAGGGATTTTTTTGGGGGCAATTTGAATTAGGGGTGGGGGGCTGCCCAAAATGGTCATGCAAATGCCCACAAAAAATACAGCCTTTCTGTCTCCCCTGGAGGACAGATGGGGCAGTAGCCCCTAATCTGTCCCCCGAGAGCAAAAAGCCCACTAGACGCAAGGGATTTTTTTGCCAATTTCAATCAGGGGTGGGGGCTGCCCAAAATGGGCATGTCAATGTCCCCACCCCCTGCCTGCAAAGATTCCAGTCTTTCTGTCCCCGGGGGTAGAAAGTCCAGTAGAAACCAGGTTGTTTTTTTATTTGTGTAGGGGCTGCCCAAAATGGGCATGACAATACCCCCAATACCCCAGAGAATTTCAAGTCTTTCTGCCCCCGAGAGGGGAGATGGGGGCAGTGACCCCTGATCTGCCCCCCAGGAGGGGGGCGGAAAGCCCACTAGGCACCAGCGATTACACTGGCATTTTTATGCGTGGGAGTGGGGTGCTGCCGAGAATGGGCATACCAATGCCCTCACCCCCACAAAAAAGATAGCCAAAGTCTTTCTGCCCCCCTTGGGGGCATATCGGGGAAACCCCCTCCCCTGATTCCCCTCCCAGGGCGGCAGAAGCCCACTAGGCACAGACTTTTTTTTAGCAATGTGCCTACCTGTGGTTTTTGAGGTTTGCAAGAGATTCCGGGTAATAGAACATGATGAGAACCAGACAAGTCACCCCATCCTGGAATCTCCTGGGTGTCTAGTTTTCAAAAATGTATACTTTTGCTTGGTTTCTCTAGATGCTGGCAGAGCTAGGGTTCAAAATCTACAGCTAGGCACTTTGCAAAAAAGGGTCAGTTTTCACTTTGAAAATTTGGTGTGTCCATGTTGCATTTTGGGCCATTTCCTGTTTTGGGCACTAGGCCTACCCACAAAAGTGAGATCCCATTTTCCTTGGAAGACTTTGGGGAACACGGGGTCGGTGAAATGTTGTGGATCCACGCAGATTTCATAACTTTCCACCACAGAAATTTGAGGAGAATGTGGGTTTTTTGACAAATCTTTATGGTTGCAAGGGATTCTGGGTAGTTCTGAGTATTCTGCTAGTCAAGTCACCCCATACTGGATTCCTCTGGGTGTCTTCTTTCCAAAAGTGTATAGGTTTGCTATGTTTCCCTAGGTGCTGGCACAGTTAGGGTTCAAAATCTACAGCTAGGTACTTTGCTAATAAAGGGTTGTGTTCACTGTGAAAATGTGGTGTGTCCACGATGCGTTTTGGGTCATTTCCTGTCTTGGGCACTAGACCTACCCACACAAGTAAGGTACCATTTTTCTCTGAAGACTTTAGGGATTGCGTGGTATCTGGAATTTTGTGGATCCTCGCAGATTGCAGAACTTTCCACCACAGATATGTGAGGAAAATGTGGGGTTTTTTGGGACACATTTTGAGGTTTGCAAGGGATTCTGGGTTACAGAACCTGGTGGGAGCCAGATAAGTCACCCCATCCTGGATTTCCCTGGGTGTCTAGTTTTGAAAAATGTATAGGTTTTCTAGGTTTCCCCAGGTGCCGGCAGAGCTAGGGTTCAAAATATACATCTAGACACTTTGCAAATAAAGGGTCCGTTTTCACTGGGAAAATGTGGTGTGTCCATGTTGCGTTTTGGGGCATTTCCTGTTGCGGGAACTAGGCCTACCGACTCAAGTAAGGTACCATTTTCTATGAAGACTTTTGGAAATGCGGGGTGTGTGGAATTTTGTGGATCCATGCAGATTCCAGAACTTTCCACCACAGAAATGTGAGAAAATGTGTTTTTTTAAACAAATTTTTAGGTTTGCAAGGGATTCTGGGTAATAGAACCTGGTAATAGAACCTGGTGAGTGCCAGTCAAGTCACCCCATCCTATATTCCCCTGGGTGCCTAGTTTTGTAAAATGTATAGGTTTGCTAGGTTTCCCTTGGTGCCGGCAAAGCTAGGGCTCAAAATCTACAGCCAGGCACTTTGCAAAAAAAAGGTCAGTTTTCACTGTAAAAATAAAATGTGTCCATGTTGCATTTTGTGCCGTTTCATGTCGCGGGCACAAGGTCTACCCACACAAGTAAGGTACCATTTTTATCGGGAGACTTAGGATAACACAGAATTGTAGAGCAACTGTTATTACCTAATGACTTTAGATGCATTTCTGCCTTCCAAATGAAAGACATTGTGCAAAACAAATAAGTCATTTCGAAAAATGATCTATAATTCTCATGCTAGCATGGGCACTCACAATTTCAGAAATGTGCAAATATCTACTGTTTCTAAATTCTATATTTTGTTCCAATGTCAGGAATACATAGGTGTCTTTCATACCGATTTTTCCATGTATATATTTTCCCAAATTAATTGCTATATACCCAGTACTTTATAAAAACAAAAAATTCAAAACATTCAGTTATTGGCTCTGGGTTCGTTTGGTCCTTGCTGAACCTCCAAGTCCTATATATCTCCACAACCACAAACGTCCAGCGGATGTAACGGTAAAATGCTTTCAGACAGCTGTCATAATTAGAAGAAGTTACAGGTGAAAACGTTGACACAAATGGCTGTTTTTTTCAACTAAATTTCAATTTTTCCTATATTCAACTGTTAGTTTCTATTAGGAAACCTTGAAGGATCTACACAAATGACCCCTTGCTGAATTCACAAATTTCTCTACTTTTTGCTTTCACACCCATTTCTACCATTAACTGGAAGGAGGTTGAAACTGAAAGCACAAAACAAATAAAAAAATAGGCTATGTCCTAGAAAACTGCCAAAACTGTGCAAAAAATGTTTGGTTGTCTCTGAGAACTGGGAAAATGGTGATTTCAGCCCCACAACCCCTATGTTGATACCATTTGCAGGGAAAAATCCAGACACTTCCAACAGTAGCCTTTTTCCCATGTTTCCCCCAAAAAACTAAATCTAGCAATATTTTGGCTAATTTCTGGGTCTCTCTGGTGGAATCCACAAACCCTGGGTACCTTTAGAATCTTCTTGATGTTGGAAGAAAAGGATGCAAAGTTGGCGTGGATACCTTCTGTGGTCAAAATGTTACAGGGGTATAAGCGCAAAGTACCCCAAATAGCCAAAAAAAGGCTTAACACAAGGGGGGAAAGGCCTAGCAGCGAAGGGGTTAATAAAATGCAAACAGAGAAAAGGTTGTGAAAATGTTCACCAGCTATATTTTCCTTGTTGTTTTCTCTCTGTTTGTGACACTTTCTCTTTTAATGTGTTATGTTAGTATACTGCAGCCTACCTTAAATAAAAGCGCAGGGACACTCTCTTTGAGTAGCCGCGCGCTCTACAAAAGCCATTTTAACATAACATAACATGACATAAGTATATTTAACCAAATGTGCCAAAAAAGTTATCTTTTCACAATAGACAGAGTCTTTCAAATTATTGTGTTATTCATCTGACAGCAAGGCTGTGGATATGATTTAATAGCCAGATGAAGATGTCAGATGTGCCCTTACCCATTTTGATATAAGGTTTAATTTCAGTCTAGTGGCTTCTCTTGGAGTTCCCTGTCAAACGCCAAGGAGTCAGCCCCAAAACGGTGCCGCTATCGAATCCAATAGCTTATTGGTTACCAGAAACGAAACTTGAAATTCGTAGGTCAGCATGATTGCAATTTCTTTAGTAGTTCACTTCCCCAAAAATATCTATGCTGACATGTACCCTAGGTAATCTCCCTGCTGTGTGATGGAACAATACGAGGTCACGTTGATAAAATGACACAGTCACTGTTGCATGGATCCTAGCATCATGTCAGAATCATTGATTCACGCAGTATGAGTCTACCCAGGGAACGTTGTGGGAAGTTTGAAAAAAACCTTCCAAAAGATCTTCATTTTCCTGAAAATGTGTTCATACCCTGCACGGATTTGCCTGGTTTTAATGCAGTAGATGATGGGGTTCATCAATGGAGGGATGAGGTAGAAGATGTAAGCCAAGACTTTATGAGTAAGAGGTGGGACCACATTGGAAAATCTGTGAAGCACAGACAGCAAAATAATTGGCACATAGAACAGGAGGACAGCCCAGATGTGGGACACGCAAGTGCTCAGAGTCGTGCTGCGTTCACTTCGTGATGCAATCCGTAGCACTACCCTAAGAATCAGAATATACGATAGCACAACCAGGAATGCATCAGACATCATGTTGGAAACAACAAATAATCCATAATAGCTGTGTACGTTGACATTCACACATGCAAGCTTGATGATTTCTTGATGTAGACACCATGGGTGAGTGAGGACACTGTTGCGGCAGAAAGGAAGTTGCCTGTCAAGAAGAGGCTCTGGTAGGATTAGCACAATGGCCCTGAGAGCAATGACTAGTCCAATTCTTAAAGCCATTGACTTTGACAAGATAGACACGTATCTTAATGGATTCCAGATTGCAATGAAGCGGTCTACAGACATTGCCAAGAGTACCCCTGATTCCATGATTGTAAACATGTTCAGAAAGTAGATCTGGCACAGGCAGGCGTCAATATGAATCTCTCTGGATCCAAGGAGGAAGACGCTAAACATAGTAGGCATTGTGGTCATGGACAAAGCCAGATCAGTCACTGCGAGGACAGAAAGGAAGTAGTACATGGGAGAATGGAGGCTTGGCTCTGTTTTGATGATGTACAGAATAGAACTATTTCCAAGTGTCATCACACCATACAGGGAGCAGATTAGAATGGGGATCCAGATGTCAGTGGGATCATTTTCCTCCAGGCCAGTTAAGACAAACGTTGACTGATAGAAGATGCTGCTGTTGACAGATACCATAATGCTGCAAAAGAAATTAAATGAATTCTTACAAACAGTTAAAAAATATGTATGTGTTGTAAATGAGGGAAGGTTTTTTTGCATGTACAATGACTGACAAGGCAGGATAGTCCCAGGATTAAGAAGATAAACTATCACCCCACACAATATTGTGACCTAGTGACTTATCAGTGTCCAACATATCTTAATGTAAGCCAATATATGTAAGTATAGGTTTCCTATCGTCAAGTCTACATATATCTTTAGCGCCGGGACACCCCTTTGCTGGGGCAGCCATGCGCTCTACAAGTATATATAACACAACATAACATAACATGCATCTATCTATCTATCTATCTATCTATCTATCTATCTATCTATCTATCTATCTATCTATCTATCTATCTATCTGTCTGTCTGTCTGTCTGTCTGTCTGTCTGTCTGTCTGTCTGTCTGTCTGTCTGTCTGTCTGTCTGTCTGTCTATCTATCTATCTATCTATCTATCTATCTATCTATCTATCTATCTATCTATCTATCTATCTCTGTTATCTACATTTTCACCTCTGTCAGGATATATATCAAGTAACATATGTTGAGTGGTCACCACTAGGCAGTTATTTTGGGTTTCCAAATGAAGAATGCAACACTAAGCAGAAGCTTGAGACATTTTTTGTTTTATCTTCTCACACATACTTTGTTGATTCCAAGTGTCTGCTGCAAAAGATGTTTAGAGTTCTACCATTTTTTGCATTGATTGCAGCCAAGTGAGGCATAGGGCCATATTTACAGCAAAGTAACGCAATGCAGCGCTGCAAGCCACCTTGCTGCACTATGTTACAGGGAAATGGCAGGAATGCATCAAAATTAAAAGTATACAGTGCATTCCTGCCTTTGACCCTTCTCTGATGCCATTTTAGCTGCCTAGCCCCAATGCATTCAGCCTTGCACCATGGGACGGGTCCCTCACCCTTAGATCCAGCCAGTCTATCCTCTGGGGCGACCTAGAGAATGACCTATCCACTTTCAACAACTGGGTCTATGACCACGCCAACACCATGTCTCCCCTGAAAAAAATCACACTTTCCAAGACTCACGTTCATACATGCTGTTACAGTGAAGACCTAAGAGACTTGAAGTGCTATTGCAAAAAAAAAAAGTGTTCGGGGAACTAGCCAAGATAACACCTTTACGGATACCTACAGATCCCCACTCAGAAAGCATAATGCCCAGATCAAAGTGGACAGTGGAACTACCCTATGGCTACGTCTAGAATCCTGCTCCAATTCTGGCAAATACTTTCTCAACATTGTCAGAGAATTCACCAATCAGATGGCAGCCACCAACACCATCTCCCCCTCACAGGACCTCTATAACAACCTTTCTGACTTTTTTCACTACAAAATACTCAAGATCTGTACCAAATTTGCAACCCAACCCACCATATAAGACATCACATAACCTCCCACCACCACCAGTAGCAGCCACCTCTTAATGAACCAGAGACCTCCCACCACAGAAGACACTGGCAGAATTATGCAGACCATCTATTCAGGGTCCCGCACAGATCCCTGCCCTCACCCTATAGACGTCCTGAGATGAACCCTGATCAGCCTCAAAACCATCTTAAACTCTTCCATACTTAGTGAATCCTTCCCTGATAGCTGGAAACACACAGACATCACAGCCCTCCTAAAGAAACATTTGGCAAACACAAAAGAACTCAATAACTACAGACCCATCTCACCACTTGCTCTCTTAGCCAAAGTCCTGGAGAAGGGATAACAGGCAACTTTCCATCCATCTAAAACAGTATTACCACTTGGACTAAACCCAGTCAGGTTTCCACAGCAACCTCAGCACTAAAAACCACCCTCTTGGCAGCAGCAGACGACATCCAGTCAAACATGGATAGAGGGGAAGCCACCGCCTTCATCCTGCTTGACCTTTTGGCAGCCTTCAATTTCGTCTGCCATGGCACCCTCATCGCCAGACTCCTGGACTTATGATTTCAAGGACCCACTCTGAGGTGGATTGCCTCCGTCCTCTCAAACAGAACCCAACAAGTCACACTATCCCCCTAAACTTGTGAACACAAGAAGCTCATCTGTGGAGTTCCTCAGCATAACTGTGCTCAACATATACACATCACCCCTTGCCTGTAATGTAAGAGCCCACAGCATCACAATTGTATTCTATGCCAAAAACACTCAACTCATCCTTTCCCTAATCAACAACACCACCAGGATCAATTTCATCTCCTGCACATACAGTGTGGCCAACTGGATGAGAGAGACTTCAACATGAACAAAACAGAGATCCTGATATTTGGAAACAAGACCTCGCCTTGGGACTCCACCTGGTGGCTATCCGAGTTAGGTTCCTCTTCCACGCCCATACACCATGGAAGAAAGTTCAGAAATAATCTAGATGAATAACTTATGAAAAATAAACATATCAACACTGCGATCGCATCATGCTGCCTCATACTCAGAATGCTTTGCAAGATTTTCAAAGGCTCTTCACGCCCCCAAGATGTACAGTCATCAAGGCCATCATAACCAGTAGACTCAGACTCAACTATGGCAAAGCACTCTACATCAGCATCTCCAACTAACTCATGCAAATGCTCCAGACTATTCAAAACACTGCTTTCAAAATATCGTGGACAACCCCAGAAGCAATCACATCACTACCTACCTCAATGAACTACACTGGCAAACTATCTACAAATGTTACCAATTCAAACTTCTTATCCATGTCCACAAAACCCTCCACAACACTGGTCCAGCTTACCTCAACAGTTGACTTCAACTCTACCAACCTTTCAGAGAGCTACACTTTTCCTCTCTCTCCTGAGCATGGGTCCCCCACATCCACTGAAGCAAATCCGGGAAAAGGTGCCTTATACTTCATCACTAGCAAGAACTGGAATGAACTGCCTCAAAATATCTGAACAGTTACCTCACATCTCAATTTCAGCAAGAAACAGAAGACTTGGCTGTTTAACTAAGAGCACTGCATGGCATATGTTGGTCCTCCGGCACGTCGATACCCTCACAGAAATCGATATACCATTATATAACTTAAACATCTCAGAAAATTAATTTAAAACTCTCAGTCACAGTTGTCCTGCAATCATTGAGAAAGTGTCCTTTATTCCTGTAATCAGCTCACACATCCCATTATGGCCTATACACTCAAGCATTTCCAGAATGTTATATTGGTTATCACTGGGCCCCTAGCCTGGCTCTAATCAGTGGCGTAGCTAGGAGGGCGTTCCGTCCTGAGCAGCAGTTTTTTAGGGGAGACAGTACTTCAGGTGAGGTGAGTAATTTCGGTGAGTGCAAGGTAAGTGGTTTTCTTTTTTCAAAATTTATTTTCCATCTTTGTCGTAGGTCAACTCCCCCTGCTCTTACCTGCACTGGCAGTTACTGGGCAGCAAACCCAGTGACCGCCCCTACCGGTTAAATCTCATCGACTACTCACCAAACTGAGGGTTTGTCCCAGCCAGATTTTCTCCTCTATTACAGGTGGGCCCAATTCTGAGTCATCTCAGAGTGGTCTCTCAGGGCCTCTGACAGGCACTTGCTCCATATGGACCGAATGGTGGTGGTTGGAACCATCTGGGACCTCATGTGGCCGAAAAATGCTTACCTTAGCACCCCTAGAGCTACCACTCTCAATGCGGGGATGTGGTCACAATGGCGTTACCTTTAACAACATTTCTGTTCCTCTTACACTCCAATCCACTTTAGCTTAGGCTTCCCCCTGCCCAATTAGACCAATTGGAGTGTCTCTTTGATAATTGGAGGGAGGTAGGCTGTTTGATAGTATCAGACAAGTTTGTCTGTGGCGAACTACTCTCTTAAAAGAGTTGCGTAGCAGCTTTTAAACTCCCTTTGACAGAAAAGTACAATTATCTCCTACTGCAACACTGGCTGCTACAACCTCAGATGCGACTTGCTGCTATGCCAGACCTATTTCCTATAGAGGGCTTTGTGCATTCAGGGGGCACGTTGCAGGGGTATATCTCATTTCACTATTCGCTCTTGCATACATCAGGTCCAATGCTGCCACAAAGACACACAGTCTTTTGGGACACTATGCTAGAGACACCTCTGACGGAGAAACAATGGGGATTGCTCTCTAAAGATATTAGGACATTTAACAGATCCATGCTTCTTAGAAAAGCCCATTACAAATTAATGTATGATTGGTACCTATACCCCAAAAAGCTTCATACCCTCTTCCCAGATGCTGAAGATAGGTGCTGGAGGGGCTGTGTGCTACTGGGCGACTTCTGCCATTTCTGGTGGGATTGCCCTGCTATTCAACTTTTTGGGAAATAAATCCTTGCCCCGATCAGGAAGATCCTGGGATACCCAATGTCGGATTAACTGGAACATGTCCTTTTAGGGATGCACGATCCCTGTCTGAAACATCAAATGGGGGACCGCTCCATCTTGTGGCTATGCTTAGGGGCGGCCAAAATGGCAATGGCAGCGGCATAGAAGAAGGCGGAACCCCCTCACTTTCACAATGACATGCCCGGTTGTGGCGAGCTTTTGCGCTTGAGCACATTGTAGATATAATGGGAGATGCCCGTACAGGGTTTGACTACATTTGGAGCCTGTTCGAAGTTTACCTGTCAGGGGATTGCCTCGTTTTGCCTGTGGTCCCAGACTGTGTGTGCAGCTTCTCTTCCAAACCAAAGATCCCATATCTCATGATGTTGGCCATGGGATCTTTGAGATGGCCAAGTCCTCCAGACGGACGGCTTCATCTGCCCTGGCCTTGGCTGGGTTGGATGTTGGCCCCTTTACCCCCTTCTCCCTGCTCGGTCTACCTCTGCATACCCCTTGGACCCCTCTGATTCATAGTGCACATGAGATATACATCATAGTTTTTTTATTTTATTTTACTGGGTATTTAGTTTCTATGTTAAATTGTGAACTCGTGTAAATGTGGCACAAATGCATCCAGTATTATGGTGATAGTTCGTGAAGTAACAGTTTAAAAGGACATTTGTGTCTGTGTAAGGTTTAGACCTTGCCAAGCACTTGTGAGAATGATGTGTCCTACCTTTAGCTACTTATCGCTCTTGGCTTACTGTACTGCTGAATTGAGTCTCACAAGTTGTTCACTCTTTGAAATTTAAAAAAAAAGTCTTTGACAAAAAATATATATATTGTGACTCTAATTGCATTTTCTGTGAAGCATATTTTCCTGAGGTAGTGACACCAATTCTAAATTTGCTGCAGAGTGTAATTTGAACCACCAATTTTAGTTCAAGTAAAATAAATGTTTTTCGCACCACCACCAAAGATCTCCAGATAAGTAGTAAACAAGCCACAGTTATTGCCAAATCAATAAACCAAGAGGGATCGATCTTATGCCTTCAGCTGGTTATGAAGCCATGGTTTAATCCCAGTGGACACTGACATTCAGTATTGTCTTCCACTTGTCCTGCTTATAACTTGGAGGGCAATTCTTGGAGAATTCTCCTTCCTCCAGCGGATTGTGATCAGGCTATCTTGCTTACCAACCCCATGTCTCAGTGGCCAAAACCTGAGGTGCTACAGCTGAATCAGCCCAAATATAGTGGCATTGCTTAGACCATGGAGTAACGAAGATGCCCTCTGAATACTCAGGCCATACCACTATATTTTGAATATTTATGCTTCTCTGACCAGTTATTCTACTGCATCTGTGGGTCGTGGTTTTTTTTGACCCAGAGAATAATTAGTTTAACTTTTTGTATAATTCTCTCTTGGTGTTACACTTATTCAAATATGCTTTAAATATCCATTAAGCATTTTCAAGGACATCGAACCTCAGCCTTTGGTTGCTCATTCGCCTCCAGTTGTCCTACGTCTGTGCTACTTAGGGGTAGATGATAAATTGAGCTCCACTGGTGGAGATTGCGGAGTTTAGAGTTCTAGCAAAATTCCGCCAACTGCCGCTTGGGAGGTTTTTTTCTTGCCAGCGCTCGCCAATGGTAAGTTGCCTAGCACAAGGTAGAATTCCCATCCTCTACCTTTTTGGGTGCTAGGTGGGCACCCAGCAAGATTTTTCCAATGTGGGCCGTCTGGGGCGGTCGCAAAAATTCACAGTGAAAAAGATGTTGCTCGATTAGAAAATCTACTTGAGCGTCAGCAAAACCAATTCAAGACGCAGAGCCCCTGGAATGGCGCATGGTTCAGTTTGTGCTAATTTCTCAACGTGGAACAACCACCCAGTGCTAAAATTCAGCATGAGCAGTGCGACTTGCTGGTTTCCACTTATTTGCAGAACAGAGTTTTCATGGGAGCCCTTGGATTTCCATGGAGTGAAACTCCATGAGTTCCGTCTACCCCAGTGCCAATGAAACAGCAACAATTTAAGGTCAAAACATGATCAGCAAAACACTACACACAAACTTCATGCTTCATGATATGATGCCCTCAACCAGGGTCCAAGAACATATAGTTTCCTGACAAAATATCAGCTTGAAGTTGTGTGCTCTATGTACACACTATATGAATTCTCTATGCACACTACCTTTCTTTTGTGTGTGGTCATTGGTGAAACAAAACACTTATATTGGTCCTTTTCACATCTTTGAGACAATGCTATATGTGAATAAGAATTGTTTGATTTATAGATAACAAATCTGTTTGTTTCTAGTCAAATGTGCAAACAGTGCCCTGCTGATTCTTATTCATTCTCCCGTTGTCAGGGTGGGCAGAAAACAACCAGTCTTTAGTCCTTGTGATCAGCATCTTTGCAGAAGCTCATCCCTGCCACAGTTGAGTGTCTTACTTAATCAAGTGCTGCCTTAGCAGTGGCCACTGTGGAGGTCAGGAGTGGCCTGCATCTTCTCTGAGCAAGGCTGCTATGGACTGTCGGATGCTGTTTGGCATGCTGAGGTGGATGCTCACTAGTTACAACCTACTTCAGGGCTAACTTGGATGCACGGACAGGCAGTTGCAGCTCGAATCAAGCTGATACACATGACAAGGCAGTAGCAAATCACCACAGGAGACTACACAGTCAGGAAGTTGCAGCCTGCCCTTAGCCGGAATATAAACTTAGGCAGTTGCAGCTGGACCTGGGCCAATGCCTACACAATGGCATTTGCAGCCCTAACCTGGGCTGACACACAGCAAGGCAGATGGAACCAAACCAAGGCCATGCACATTGCAAGGCAGCTCCCGGGCCTTACCCAGGCCGATATACATAATAAGACAGATAAAGCCCTCAGAAGGCTGATGTGCAGGTATAGGTGGACTTTGCTCGTTCTCACTTGGAACCGCAGGTACCAGGAAACTCTTTGCATTCGGAGTTGCTCCTCACTGCCCTCTTTCAGATAGCCCTGCTGCCTCTAGGTGTTCCTATGGCAGGTAGATGCTGGATTTATCCTCCTTGACAGTCTTTTCCCCTGTAGGAGTAAGCATACTTCTTCCCTCTCTCTTAGCAGGCAGGCATGCAAGCCTCTAAGCATTAGGCAGACTCTCAGCTCCTCCAGCAAAATATGCTTACTTTTGTCACCTAGAGTTCCCGCTGGTTGAGCAGCAGTCATTCAAGTAATCTGTGGAGCACTCACTTCCTTGGCTAGACTAGCAAAAGTTTGACTAGTCAGTAGAGAGGTACATTAATAGACCTATGTGGATCGATCCCTTGGTGAAATAATAAGAGTGCTGCAATGGTTGTCTGACAAAACATTGTGAACAACAATTTCAAGAAACTCAAATATTGTGTCAAAATATTATTTACCATGATTTTGAGTGCATGTGCTTATAAAGGAACAACCAACATATTGTGTCCAGAAAATTATGTGGGAGAATATAGCCTGGAAACAAGTAAGACTATACTTTAAGTAACATATATATTGATATTGAAATTATTGAAGAAAGTTGCTGACCTCAAGAATGAGACATCAAAAGACCCTGATACAGACAAAGTGAAGGAGTTAGGTAAACAGATGAGAAGTGGATAAAAGACCAATGAGTTGGACATAAAGCAATGCAAACAAAGTAAGTTTGCAAGAGAAAACAAGATAATGTGTCTGGCAGAATAGTAACATTGACCAAAAGTCACAAAGTGCCAAGAGAGAAATCTATAAAGCCAAATAACTGGCCACACAAGAGTTTAGGGAGGTCACAGAGTCCGAAGTCAGCAGATATGGATTCAATTACGGGTGAAACCCGTGGTCAGAAAGGATACACAGAATGTGGAAACTACAATTTTTTTAGATGAATATAGACTGTTGAGACAAATACAAAAAAAATCATCCAGGATTACAACAGTAATAAAAGAATCAGAAGGCGACAATATAGAAGGAGAATCATCTAGATTAGAAGAAAAAAGCAAAGGCAACAAGAAAGAACAATATTTCAAGGAAAAAACTATCAAATAAGGGAGGAAGAACTTCTGAATGACCAAGACAACACGCTGATTCATTTGAGTACCTGGATCCTTCTGAAGGAAGAAAAGGTGGGACTTCATTTGAGACCGAGCTTTTGTTCTATATATATATTCAAATTTGTCAGAAAGTTAAAACTGCATAAGGTACTTGCCCTTGATAATGACAAGATGGTAACATCTAACATGAATAGCATCCAGTCAAAGACATTGTACTAGAGGAAGACCTTGGCACACTAGAGACATACGATCAAGAACTCGCGCACAGTATACAGGAACAAATTAATATGAATACCATGGAGTCCTATAGGACAATTTAGGAATGGAACAAATCAGTGGCCCTTGCAATTTCAAGCCTAAATTAAGATTTATTCCACTCACACAGCATGATTCAATAGATACTTTCCATGAGGTGGTGAATAAAGAACTCTGAAAATTGAGATAATTTTGTTGATCAAGAGGAGCACAAAAAACTGACAATTGAGCAGTGGTGAAGGTTGCAAACTCTGACAGCTGCCCTCAATGTAGTAATAAAACCCTCTCATAAAGAGGGAAATGATGTTCTGACTAGTCCAGTCAAGTAACACAGCTTTATTCGATCTTATAAAAACAGACCATAAAAGCACATAATATCATTACATCTACATGTCAAATATATAAACCAATGTACAGTGTTATAAAAGAATTAAACAGTTTTGACATGATCAAAATAATCCATTGAAATAAAACTTTTAAATTTCATTAAAATCCTATAGGGCCTTTAAAAAATACATAGCCACCCGATGCTGTTTAAAATCATGATTCCTCAGGATTGGGAGAATTAATGTTTTTCTTTAATTGGAATAGTTTTTACAAAACAATAATATGTGTGGGTCCGACTGTACGGCAAAGTTATTGCAGGGACAAGGTGACAGGTCTGCCAGTTTGTATCTCTTTGCCGGATACCCCAGGAGTAATGGGTTCATATTCAGTCAGAAGCGCAATAGAATAATTTGATGCTGTGCATTATTAATGCGAGATAGATAATAGAAATCCTCCCCAGGTCTTGGAGGAACCAGATTGTAGGCAATGGAAGAGTAATGAAAACATTTCTTTCCCCTTCAATCATAATTTGCTTTCTGATTGAATACGTCCGTTATGCTTTCCTTTGTGATCCTTTTGCAGGGATCAGGGTCTTTAAATAGTTCTCCCAGACCTAGGTCATTCAGATGGACCTCTACATAATTTAACCACCCAATCATTTTGTAGTAATCCAGTTTGGAGCAATCCATGATAATAGTTTGTGTCAGGTCCACCGTAGAACTCCGCCATATTGAAAGCCACAGCAGGACTGGTGCCAATCTTATGCAATCACTAATGTAAGGAAGACCCAGTTAGAGATGTAAAATATAGTTTGAGGCTGATTGTGGTAAAGACACTCTGTTTTTAAAGAAGCTGTCCTCTACTTGCGGTAACTGATCATCATTAGCTATCCCACAGACTCCTGCCACATAAGAAATATTTTTTATTCTGTCCAGTGGGCTACCTCCCAGCTTCTTTGCATATCTTTTGACAGCATTGAGGCTCCAATCCATGCCTTTGCTGCCAATGCAGGCTTTTGTAGTTCGGACTGGACTGTTCCCATGGGGCAGAGGGTCAGAGCTGATTTGCATATCGCCATTGTCTAACCCAGGGTGGTGTGGAGTGCAAATAAACGATGGATTTGGGCCCAGATCTTTGAACTGGGATGAATGTGTGACATTGATCCACATTCGGTCCATCACCTGTTTTGTTTGCAAATTCCGCCATAAGTGCGCTGGGGATGCTCAGACGTGGATCCCAGGCACTCCACACCACTGGAGTCAAGCTAGCCGGGCTGATGAGAGGTGTTACCTCGAAACCGGTCCTGTCCTCGGATGCTTGATTCCGTTCTGGGAAGGACATGGCTTTTGTAGTTCGGACTGGACTGTTCCCATGGGGCACAGGTTCAGAGCTGATTTGCATATCAACAATTGTCTAACCCAGGGTGGTGTGGAGTGCAAAAAAACGATGGATTTGGGCCCAGATCTTTGGACTGGGATGAATGTGTGACATTGATCCACATTCGGTCCATCACCTGTTTTGTTTGCAAATTCTGCCATAAGTGCGCTGGGGATGCTCAGACGTGGGTCCCAGGCACTCCACACCACTGGAGTCAAGCTAGCCGGGCTGATGAGAGGTGTTACCTCGAAACCGGTCCGGTCCTCGGATGCTTGATTCCGTTCTGGGAAGGACATGGCTTTTGTAGTTCGGACTGGACTGTTCCCATGGGGCACAGGGTCAGAGCTGATTTGCATATCGCCATTGTCTAACCCAGGGTGGTGTGGAGTGCAAAAAAACGATGGATTTGGGCCCAGATCTTTGGACTGGGATGAATGTGTGACATTGATCCACATTCGGTCCATCACCTGTTTTGTTTGCAAATTCCGCCATAAGTGCGCTGGGGATGCTCAGACGTGGGTCCCAGGCACTCCACACCACTGGAGTCAAGCTAGCCGGGCTGATGAGAGGTGTTACCTCGAAACCGGTCCGGTCCTCGGATGCTTGATTCCGTTCTGGGAAGGACATGGCTTTTGTAGTTCGGACTGGACTGTTCCCATGGGGCACAGGGTCAGAGCTGATTTGCATATCGCCATTGTCTAACCCAGGGTGGTGTGGAGTGCAAAAAAACGATGGATTTGGGCCCAGATCTTTGGACTGGGATGAATGTGTGACATTGATCCACATTCGGTCCATCACCTGTTTTGTTTGCAAATTCCGCCATAAGTGCGCTGGGGATGCTCAGACGTGGGTCCCAGGCACTCCACACCACTGGAGTCAAGCTAGCCGGGCTGATGAGAGGTGTTACCTCCAAACTGGTCCGGTCCTCGGATGCTTGATTCCGTTCTGTGAAGGACATGGCTTTTGTAGTTCGGACTGGACTGTTCCCATGGGGCACAGGGTCAGAGCTGATTTGCATATCGCCATTGTCTAACCCAGGGTGGTGTGGAGTGCAAAAAAACGATGGATTTGGGCCCAGATCTTTGGACTGGGATGAATGTGTGACATTGATCCACATTCGGTCCATCAACTGTTTTGTTTGCAAATTCCGCCATAAGTGCGCTGGGGATGCTCAGACGTGGGTCCCAGGCACTCCACACCACTGGAGTCAAGCTAGCCGGGCTGATGAGAGGTGTTACCTCGAAACCGGTCCGGTCCTCGGATGCTTGATTCCGTTCTGGGAATGACATGGCTTTTGTAGTTCGGACTGGACTGTTCCCATGGGGCACAGGGTCAGAGCTGATTTGCATATCGCCATTGTCTAACCCAGAGTGGCGTGGAGTGCAAAAAAACGATGGATTTGGGCCCAGATCTTTGGACTGGGATGAATGTGTGACATTGATCCACATTCTGTCCATCACCTGTTTTGTTTGCAAATCCCCCCAAAAGTGCGCTGGGGATGCTCAGACGTGGGTCCCAGGCACTCCACACCACTGGAGTCAAGCTAGCCAGGCTGATGAGAGGTGTTACCTCGAAACCGGTCCTGTCCTCGGATGCTTGATTCCGTTCTGGGAAGGACATGGCTTTTGTAGTTCGGACTGGACTGTTCCCATGGGGCACAGGGTCAGAGCTGATTTGCATATCGCCATTGTCTAACCCAGGGTGGTGTGGAGTGCAAAAAAACGATGGATTTGGGCCCAGATCTTTGGACTGGGATGAATGTGTGGCATTGATCCACATTCGGTCCATCACCTGTTTTGTTTGCAAATTCCGCCATAAGTGTGCTGGGGATGCTCAGACGTGGGTCCCAGGCACTCCACACCACTGGAGTCAAGCTAGCCGGGCTGATGAGAGGTGTTACCTCGAAACCGGTCCGGTCCTCGGATGCTTGATTCCGTTTTGTTTTTAAATTCTGCCATAAGTGCGCTGGGGATGCTCAGACGTGGGTCCAGGCACTCCACACCACTGGAGTCAAGCTAGCCGGGCTGATGAGAGGTGTTACCTCGAAACCGGTCCGGTCCTCGGATGCTTGATTCCGTTCTGTGAAGGACATGGCTTTTGTAGTTCGGACTGGACTGTTCCCATGGGGCACAGGGTCAGAGCTGATTTGCATATCGCCATTGTCTAACCCAGGGTGGTGTGGAGTGCAAAAAAACGATGGATTTGGGCCCAGATCTTTGGACTGGGATGAATGTGTGACATTGATCCACATTCGGTCCATCACCTGTTATGTTTGCAAATTCTGCCATAAGTGCGCTGGGGATGCTCAGACGTGGGTCCCAGGCACTCCACACCACTGGAGTCAAGCTAGCCGGGCTGATGAGAGGTGTTACCTCGAAACCGGTCCGGTCCTCGGATGCTTGATTCCGTTCTGGGAAGGACATGGCTTTTGTAGTTCGGACTGGACTGTTCCCATGGGGCACAGGGTCAGAGCTGATTTGATTATCGCCATTGTCTAACCCAGGGTGGTGTGGAGTGCAAAAAAACGATGGATTTGGGCCCAGATCTTTGGACTGGGATGAATGTGTGACATTGATCCATATTCGGTCCATCACCTGTTTTGTTTGCAAATTCCGCCATAAGTGCGCTGGGGATGTTCAGACGTGGGTCCCAGGCACTCCACACCACTGGAGTCAAGCTAGCCGTTCTGATGAGAGGTGTTACCTCGAAACTGGTCCGGTCCTCGGATGCTTGATTCCGTTTTGTTTGCAAATTCTGCCATAAGTGCGCTGGGGATGCTCAGACGTGGGGCCCAGGCACTCCACACCACTGGAGTCAAGCTAGCCGGGCTGATGAGAGGTGTTACCTCGAAACCGGTCCGGTCCTCGGATGCTTGATTCCGTTCTGGGAAGGACATGGCTTTTGTAGTTCGGACTGGACTGTTCCCATGGGGCACAGGGTCAGAGCTGATTTGCATATCGCCATTGTCTAACCCAGGGTGGTGTGGAGTGCAAAAAAACGATGGATTTGGGCCCAGATCTTTGGACTGGGATGAATGTGTGACATTGATCCACATTCGGTCCATCACCTGTTTTGTTTGCAAATTCCGCCATAAGTGCGCTGGGGATGCTCAGACGTGGGTCCCAGGCACTCCACACCACTGGAGTCAAGCTAGCCGGGCTGATGAGAGGTGTTACCTCGAAACCGGTCCGGTCCTCGGATGCTTGATTCCGTTTTGTTTGCAAATTCTGCCATAAGTGCGCTGGGGATGCTCAGACGTGGGTCCCAGGCACTCCACACAACTGGAGTCAAGCTAGCCGGGCTGATGAGAGGTGTTACCTTGAAACCGGTCCGGTCCTCGGATGCTTGATTCCGTTCTGGGAAGGACATGGCTTTTGTAGTTCGGACTGGACTGTTCCCATGGGGCACGGGGTCAGAGCTGATTTGCATATCGCCATTGTCTAACCCAGGGTGGTGTGGAGTGCAAAAAAACGATGGATTTGGGCCCAGATCTTTGGACTGGGATGAATGTGTGACATTGATCCACATTCGGTCCATCACCTGTTTTGTTTGCAAATTCCGCCATAAGTGCGCTGGGGATGCTCAGACGTGGGTCCCAGGCACTCCACACCACTGGAGTCAAGCTAGCCGGGCTGATGAGAGGTGTTACCTCGAAACCGGTCCGGTCCTCGGATGCTTGATTCCGTGCTGGGAAGGACATGGCTTTTGTATTTCGGACTGGACTGTTCCCATGGGGCACAGGGTCAGAGCTGATTTGCATATCGCCATTGTCTAACCCAGGGTGGTGTAGAGTGCAAAAAACGATGGATTTGGGCCCAGATCTTTGGACTGGGATGAATGTGTGACATTGATCCACATTCGGTCCATCACCTGTTTTGTTTGCAAATTCTGCCATAAGTGCGCTGGGGATGCTCAGACGTGGGGCCCAGGCACTCCACACCACTGGAGTCAAGCTAGCCGGGCTGATGAGAGGTGTTACCTCGAAACCGGTCCGGTCCTCGGATGCTTGATTCCGTTCCGGGAAGGACATGGCTTTTGTAGTTCGGACTGGACTGTTCCCATGGGGCACAGGGTCAGAGCTGATTTGCATATCGCCATTGTCTAACCCAGAGTGGTGTGGAGTGCAAAAAAACGATGGATTTGGGCCCAGATCTTTGGACTGGGATGAATGTGTGACATTGATCCACATTCGGTCCATCACCTGTTTTGTTTGCAAATTCCGCCATAAGTGCGCTGGGGATGCTCAGACGTGGGTCCCAGGCACTCCACACCACTGGAGTCAAGCTAGCCGGGCTGATGAGAGGTGTTACCTCGAAACCGGTCCTGTCCTCGGATGCTTGATTCCGTTCTGGGAAGGACATGGCTTTTGTAGTTCGGACTGGACTGTTCCCATGGGGCACAGGGTCAGAGCTGATTTGCATATCGCCATTGTCTAACCCAGGGTGGTGTGGAGTGCAAAATAATGATGGATTTGGGCCCAGATCTTTGGACTGGGATGAATGTGTGGCATTGATCCACATTCGGTCCATCACCTGTTTTGTTTGCAAATTCCGCCATAAGTGTGCTGGGGATGCTCAGACGTGGGTCCCAGGCACTCCACACCACTGGAGTCAAGCTAGCCGTTCTGATGAGAGGTGTTACCTCGAAACTGGTCCGGTCCTCGGATGCTTGATTCCGTTTTGTTTGTAAATTCTGCCATAAGTGCGCTGGGGATGCTCAGACGTGGGTCCCAGGCACTCCACACCACTGGAGTCAAGCTAGCCGGGCTGATGAGAGGTGTTACCTCGAAACTGGTCCGGTCCTCGGATGCTTGATTCCGTTCTGGGAAGGACATGGCTTTTGTAGTTCGGACTGGACTGTTCCCATGGGGCACAGGGTCAGAGCTGATTTGCATATCGCCATTGTCTAACCCAGGGTGGTGTGGAGTGCAAAAAAACGATGGATTTGGGCCCAGATCTTTGGACTGGGATGAATGTGTGACATTGATCCACATTCGGTCCATCACCTTTTTTGTTTGCAAATTCCGCCATAAGTGCGCTGGGGATGCTCAGACGTGGGTCCCAGGCACTCCACACCACTGGAGTCAAGCTAGCCGGGCTGATGAGAGGTTTTACCTCGAAACCGGTCCGGTCCTCGGATGCTTGATTCCGTTCTGGGAAGGACATGGCTTTTGTAGTTTGGACTGGACTGTTCCCATGGGGCATAGGGTCAGAGCTGATTTGCATATCGCCATTGTCTAACCCAGGGTGTTGTGGAGTGCAAAAAAACGATGGATTTGGGCCCAGATCTTTGGACTGGGATGAATGTGTGACATTGATCCACATTCGGTCCATCACCTGTTTTGTTTGCAAATTCCGCCGTAAGTGCGCTGGGGATGCTCAGACGTGGGTCCCAGGCACTCCACACCACTGGAGTCAAGCTAGCCGGGCTGATGAGAGGTGTTACCTCGAAACCGCTCCGGTCCTCGGATGCTTGATTCCGTTCTGGGAAGGACATGGCTTTTGTAGTTCGGACTGGACTGTTCCCATGGGGCACAGGGCCAGAGCTGATTAGCATATCGCCATTGTCTAACCCTGGGTGGTGTGGAGTGCAAAAAAACGATGGATTTGGGCCCAGATCTTTGGACTGGGACGAATGTGTGACATTGATCCACATTCGGTCCATCACCTGTTTTGTTTCCAATGCATGCCCTGGCCTCTTCCCGCCACTAAGTTGGACCATGTGTGATCCTTATCAAAAAGGATTCCCAGGTATGAGAAGGAATCGCCAACCTCAATTTTCTTTCCTGCCAACTGAAAGTGGGGGTATTTCTCCTGCCACAATTATGAAAGATTTGGACTCATTTACTTTTAGGTCGAGGGAGGCTATAAAAGTGGAGTAAGCTGAGATTAATGATTGCAGGGCTAATCTCGATCTGGCAATCAATACTGCATCGTCTGCATACGCCAAGATTGGGAAAGGGTCATGATCGAATTTAGGCACATCCTTAGGTAAAGCAGACAGGGATGACTCTACCTTATTTGTGTTAATGGAGAAGAGAAACAGGGTGAGAACACTTCCCTGTCTTTCTCTCTTTTCAATTTTAAAGTGGAGTGTGCACTCCCCCCTCCTGCCATGCCGAACACAAGCTGTGGCATTGGCGTACAGCTGGCGTATAAAGGCGATTATTGATGGATCAATGCCCATCCCTTCCATCATGGCCACAACCTTGAATGGGAAACACCATCAAAGGCTGCGGTCAGGTCCATAAGACCATATAGATCTTCCCGCCTTTTGCCTTTGTATATTTCCCTACAGATAAGGAGAGGCTTAGACATTGATCCACCATGTCCATTCCTCTGCGGAATCAATATTGTGACTTCATAAAAATATTATGTGTTTCAGCCCACGCCTCCAGTCTGGCCAAGAGGACCCGTCCCATAAGTTTGGCAGTAGTGCTATGAAACAGAGGCACAGAATCAGCTTGCTGATAGGGACTGCTATGAACTAATTCAGAAATCAGATTCTGCAGTTACCATCCAGAAATTCCACTTAAAGTGAAGTGAATGGAGAGATAGGGGATTTAAAATCAGGCAAAATATCCCCAAAGTCCAAAAGAAAGCCACAGTGCCATTAGTATGTTCTATTGCTTCTTCCAAATTGAGCTTGTTAGACAGTGCTTTAACTTACATAGATCATATCTTATTCTAATTTGTGAAAGATATGAGTGCTTGCATTAAGGATACAAAGGATTTCCTTAGTACAATTTCTTTAATGCTCTTTATTGATTTTCAGAGGTTGGAACACTAATCCTTGAGAATAAAAGGTATGCATATTTTCTTGCGTTCAATTACAAAAGAGCATAGATAAGAGAAAGGATGTAGGCAACACTATGCATACAATATCACAGTGATTACATGTTAGTGTAATTTCGGCATCTCACAATTAAATCAATTATGTAAGTATATCACAATAAACATTATTAGCAACTGTCCACTCTTACATTGGGTGTGATTCTATTTGTAGCCTGGAGTTTATGCTTGTCAAGCGTCGAGGGATTTGAGATGGAGCTGTTATTCATGTCAAATGATGTGTGTAAATATAAGTTGTCTCTGCAAACATGCCCGGGACCGAGGGTCTGTTATAATTATCAGTCATCAGTGGGTGTTAATGAGGTGGGGGCTTAGTGGTGTGGCTAGGAAGGTAGGGGGAGGGGAGAGAGAATGATGGGGAGCCTGGGTGATAAAGAACTCTCTTCTGCTATGCAAAAATATTAGTGGTTGGTTATTGTCCGCATTGTCCTGGTTCTGTTGTGGAGCAAATTTCAAAGTATTTAGTTTTGCTTCTATGAAAGGTAAGTAGCTATGCCAATCCATGGGGGTTGCTGAAGCAGGCATATGTGCAGCATTTGTTTGAAGGATCTCATGCTCTGCCACTAAGCCCCTGCAGAGATTAAAAAGCCATGTGCGTATGCTGGGTCCCGTAGCCGACTTCCAAGCCATAATGAGCCTGTGCAAGGCTAGGTTCAAGAATTTATTGAGATCCTTATGCTGTGCATTGTGTTTAGTTATACCTAGTATGAAATGTAGTCCCTGGGCCATGACTAATATGCTCGTTGCCTCGAGGAAAGTCTCATCCACACTGTTCCAATATACAGTTAGTTGGGGGTCATGTCCAGACAATGCGAGGGGATATAGATGATCGATTCTGGCATCTAGGGCATATGCCAGTGGACTCTGAGTACATGTGCACCAGCCAAAGTGGGGTTAAATATGATGGAGGTAATTGGATTGTGTATATTTGTTTCTGGCGTTCATGGAGATTATTTTTGGGAACCCAATACATTTTAACCATTGTTTATCAGTGGTTGTGACTGCCAGCGTGGAATTCCAATACACATGCAACGGTGGCAAACGTAGCTTTGCGTTCGGTCACAGGGAGTTGTATAGTGTGGTTATCACTCCCCCTGCCTGTGCCATATGTCAATAGTACCTGTAGCGTGCTAGATGTGACTGGCTCATCGCACATGTTCACCCATATCTGTCCTTCGTACACTTGATAACATCAAATGGAAGGATGATTTTCTGATGATAACATGGGAATATTTTTTTGAAAGGCAGGTCTCTCAAAAATTATCAACACAATGAAATATGATTGACATTGCTAGTGCACTGTTTAGCTGAAAATATTATTGTGTTTGGTGGACAGTACTGTATACAAAAACAAGGGACTACTATGGGATCCTACTTCACACCTGGCCAGGCAAATTTGTTTGTAGGCTGGTGGGAAAAGTGGTTGACCTAAGCAGACACCATAGCAATTGTCTAGACCATCTTATCTCATCAGACACATCAAAGACTTTCACTTAGTTTGGAAAGGAGAACACACCTTAGTGGAGTATTATATGTATATTCTCAATTGTAACAATTTGAATCTTCATTTTACCAGCTATATATGCTAGCATGAAGTCAATTTTTCGGACTTGGCTCCAACTCTCAATAACAACAACATCCAAAGTACTTAATGCAAAAAGTCCACTATGAGTTATGGCATACTCCACTGTAACAGCAATACATAAACATCCTGAAATAGAGTATCTTCTATTGGGACTTCCACAAAACAAAATTGTAGTAATCAGGAAGATTTTGAAAGGAAACACAAGTTGAGATGATTGAGCGATTTAGGTATAGAGGGTGACTAATGACTCACTGTGCTACCATGTACAGTGTTCTCATGAAGGATGTAATTGGAGATATGATGAGTTTTGTTATGAATTATGTGATTACATGTAGTAAAACTGATGTCATATGAAAGCATATAAGCTGTGTAAGGGGAAGTCATGAGTTATAGTCATGTACTATGTGCTTAGTGAGTTGTCAACAATGCATACCAATGGGCACACGTTATGGTAATTTGAAGGTGGTGCATACATTTGAAATTAAAGGTATAACTTTTAATGTTTCTATAGTTGGTTTGGTTTTTACAGAAAGAATATTTAAAGTTATAGGAATTTGAAGAATGTGCATAAATTATAAAGGTACGATATACCTATAGTTTTAGAATTTTGTTTGCAAAGTTTCATTTTGGTTATTTACAAAGAATAAATAACATTTTCCAAACTATAAGTGAGCTTTAAACTTAATTTTTTATTGAATTTCTATTTTTCTTTACAATTTGAAAAATGTGCTTGTTAGACATCACATAGCAGATACAGTGACATAGAGTGGCACGGAGTAGAGCGGGATAAAGTAGAGTGGCATAGAGTAGGGTTGTGTAGAATAAAATGGGGTAGAGAAAAGTGGGATAGAGTGAAGTGGGGTATAGTAGAGTCATATACAGTACAGTGGCATATAGTAAAGTGGCGTAGAATTAAATGGGGTACGGGAAGTGGCATAAAATGGAGTGGGGTAGAGTGTAGTGGTGTACAGTTTAGGGATGTACAACATTGCAGAGGCGTACAGTGTTATGTCATAGAGTAGATTGGTGTACGCTGTTGTGGCATTCAGTAGAGTGGTGTAGAGTGCAGTGGCATAGAGTGAAGTGGCGTTGATTTTTGAGTGGCATGGAGTGTAGTGGCACAGAATGGAGTGGCATAGAATGGAGTAGCATAGAGGGGAATGGTGTACTATGGAATAATGTAGAGTGGAGTGGCAGTGAATGGAGTGGCATACAGAGGACGGTTATAGAGTTGAGTGGTGTACAGTGGAGTGCCAGAGAGTGGAATCGTGTAGAGGGGAATAACTCAGAGTGGCGTTGAGTGAAGTGGCAGGGAGTGGAATACTGTACAGTGGAGTATGTTAGAGTTGATGGCTTACAGTGGCAGTGCAATGTATTGGTGTAGAATAGAGTTGTGTACAGTGGTGTGGCATAAATAGAGTGGCGTTGAGTATAGTGGCATAATGTTGAATAGTGTAGAACAAAGTGGTGTATAGAGGAGAGGCATAAAGTGGAGCTGCTTGGAGTGTAGTGGCATAGAATATTATTGCATAGACTAGAATCACATGTAGTGGTGTTGACCGGAGAGGCATAGAGTGGAGTAGGATAGAGTGGGGGGGGGCACAGAGTGGAATAGAATGTGGTTTAGTGTCATAGAGTGGAGTGTCATAGAGTGGAGTGTCATAGAGTGGAATAGCATAGTGTGGAATGGCTTACAGTGGAGAGGCATACAGCATAGTGGCGTTGAGTAGAGTGGTATGGAGTAGAGTGGCCTAGATTGGAATAGCATAGAGTGAAGTGACATAAAATGAAGGGGTATAGAGTAGAGTGGCAAAGAGTAGAGTGGCATAGAGTGGAGAGGCATAGAGTGGAATAGCATACAGTGTAGTGGCATAGGGTGGAGTGGCATAGAGTGAAATAGCATAGTGCGTACTGGCCTGATAAATTATGAGAAATAACGCAGCGCCAGAGACATCTCTAGCATAGGCAGGAAACATTGTTATAATGGGTACTATCAATGCACTGTAAGGGGCATATTTACATGCCCCTATCGCCATTACAATGTCACTTTCAGTGACGTTGTGATGGCTCTGTGGACCTTGCCTTATTTGCAAGGCAGCCTTAAGCATCTTAACGTGGCTTAACACTACCCTGTAAATAAGGCCCCCTTTCACACTATGCTTATAGTGAAAGGAGAGGGCAATTGGTATTGCTGTGGGTGTTCCACCGCAACACCCATTGAGTCTAATGCTGCCTCCTATTTAAAAGGGAGGTAAGAATAGGAGGCAGCGCCTGAATTAAGACCAGGGAAAACTTGGTCTTACCCTTGTGCAACTAGTAGAAATGTTTAATTTCTCCTCATGTTTGCTGTTTTGATGTGCGCTGCGTTGTGCAGTACTCTTGAAAACAGCAAAAGGCCATTGATTGTTTATGTGCAGGAAGGTCCCCCTTCCTGCACATAAACAATCTTTTTTTTAAATGCAGCTTTGCAACTTCTGTGTTTGCTGCATTAAGCAGCACAAACAGAAGGTACAAAGCGGCATTTAAAGATTGTTTACGTGCAGGAAGGAGGACCTTACTGCACATAAACAATTTTCCCCTGAACGCAGGCACCCTTGCGTTTTCCCCTGCTTTGGCGCTAGGCTGCTAAACTAAGCGCCAGCGCAGGGGGAAACGCAGGGCTGCACCCTATTTTTGTAAATATGGTGCAGCCCTGCTTTTCAGAAGTGGCAGAGCCTGTCGTTAAGCCTAGGAGGACAATGCCATGCTCCACCACTTCTTTGTAGATATGACCCTAGGTTTGTTGGAAGGCTCCATCAGGATGGCGCAGTCACAAGACAGACATATTTTTTTTTTATTTTCCAAAACTGAAACCCAAAGTAGGATTTTGTTTTGGAAAATAAATGAATAATGCCTCCCTTGCGCTTTGGAAAAAGGGGACCCCTATATACTACTATTACACTTGCTATACATAGGGAAAGAATGAGTTTAAAGAAGGCCTATAGCCAAGTGACACAATCAATAGGCAATTTTCTGATTATATAGAGTTCATAATTGATATAACCTAAATATAAAACATAAAGTCCAACTATATATAGAAAACCTCAAACATTGAAATTTCACATTTGATTTTATTGTTATATATTATATATATTCATCATTTCTTTAAAGGTTTACATAATTTTCTTCTTTTTTTGTTTTTCTTCTCTGTTTTCTTTTCTTTTCTTATAATTATTTTTCAATATAACAACATTCAGTTAAAATCATAGTAGAAAAAGTATATAACCAATAGACATGAGACTGAACAAATGGTTGAAGGCAAAGCGGTAGATATCACTACGCGCGTTTCGGCTCTTGGGCCTTCTTGAGGTGCCCGTCTATTGCTCTATAAATTGTAAAAAGACATATATCAATAAATTTACAAGACAGACATAATATATACAGTGGGCTTAAACAAATACACAAAATATATACACTTATTTAGCTCTGTGTCTTTATATAAGCAGCAAGGTTAGAGTATTATTTAGCAAGTATGTCTTTCAAATACAGGGGCGTGGCTTGGATGCCGAGGAGGTAGGCAGCGTGAGCTCGGAGCTCTGCGCCCGATCCTGAAAAATATCCTGAATACCTGATCGGACCCCAACGAAACTGATATAATCCGGTACTGGAAGGTGCCACGGAGGGTCCGGCGCCGACGGCGGTCGACTCGAGGCCGTTCCCAGCCCGGTATTTGAATCTGAAAGTTGGTCTCAGGCGTGAAGTCATCGAGCTAAGATGGCGGCGGTGGCCTGAAGCAAGGGGACGACGGAGTCACAAGCCCGGATCCACTTTATGGGCTGCTGCTCTTTTCCGCTGAGAGGTATAGGCGGACGCTTCTGACCTCCTTCGGGGATCTAGAGTGGACCTTTCGTGCGCTACCAGCTGTGGATGGGAGCCGAACCCTTGGTAGTGGTGGCGACAACATGGCGACGGCCCAGTGATGATGGCCCCGGCTCTGTGAGCACGACTGGCGCCGGACGGCTCAACGGCCCATCGGAAACCCTAATCCCAAGAGGCGGCTTTGGCCCCAGAGTTTGGAGTGGTGCTCAAGGCTTGGAACGCAGTGGGCCTTCCCACTACTGCTACAGGGGGACTTTCCTGAGGGCGAGGCCCTGCAAAGTGGGGAGCGGGTACATAGGCGGCTCTGGAGGTCACCACTCTCTCCAGCCCAGATGGGGAAGCCGAAAGGGAAGGGGGATGGTGCGACCGACACCGAAGCTACAGAAGGAGCGGATCGGGACCAGTCGGCTCTGCAACGTATGCAAGACCGTATCCTGGAGGCCATCGCCACCACAAAGGACGCCTTGCAGCAGGACATAGCCCAGGTGGCGAGGGGCTTGGGCCTCCTGAAAGCTGACCATGATAAGCTTAAGGACAGGGTGAAGTCCGTGGAAATCACGGTTCAGGAATTGGCCCCGAGCCATGCAGCGGTGAAGGCGCAGATGGCGGGTGTGATGGATTGGTTGAAGGTGCTGGAACGGAGGGCTGAGGACGCGGAAAACCGGAATAGGCGCAACAACGTGCGCCTTGTAGGCCTGCCGGAAAAAATCGAAGGAGATGATATGGTGAGCTATCTCGACAACTGGTTACGAACTGAGGTGGCGCCGGAGGGATTGTCCCCCTTCTTCTCCCTTGAGCGAGCACATAGGGTACCAGCGCGTCCGCCGGCCCCGGGCCTCCCGCCTCGCCCGGTGGTGTTCAAGTTGCTCCATTACAGGGACAGAGACTGGTTATTGCAGAGAGCGAGGGAGGCAGGACCTTTTCAAGTGGACAACAACAGGGTCACTATGTTCCCAGATTACACGTTTGAGACACAGAAGCTCAGGGCCAATTTCTTGTCCCTTAAGCGGGAGCTCCGTGATGAGGGCATCAAGTACTCCCTGCTCTTTCCAGCGAAGTTGAGAGTGGTGGTGGATGAACAGACACTCTTCTTTACAACCTCGGCGGACGCCTGGGCCTGGTGGGACACCTACAAAGCGGGAACAGATGGCGCCAAGGCCAGGGAGGAGGAGGCAAAGGTGACACAACCGATCAGGAAATCACAACGGATCAGGAAGAACCGCAGGAGGACCGGCAGGCCTTCGGTGTCGCAGACGGAGACGGAGAGGCAGGCGGCCCTGCAGGCTGTGGTGAACTTATCCAACAATACCAGGAGCCAGTCCGGGAAGGGCACGGAATCGGAGGACCCGGGCACGGGCTCAGAGACGGGACTCTCGGAATTTGGTGGGGCCCGAGGCCCTATTGTGACGCCGCAGACTTCGGAGGAGATCCTTGAGGCGTGATACACTGGACTAGCGGAGCGGACTTGCTGGTTGGACACCGGGGCGTTGTGCCCGTGGCAGCAGAACACTGTTACTTGAGGTTTCGGGCCGCTATGATGTGGGGATTGTGGGGTGGAGTGTGCGGGACTGATTTGCTTTCACAAACCTTTCGCATCGATCCGCGCCCTACTGGCCCTTAAGGTCATCGTAGTGGAGACTGCGAACATTACTGCCTTTCTTTGAGGGGTGGTTGGGAGTGCTGGTTTGGATGGGGGTACTTCCATTTGCGGGGGGGCCTCTCCTGGGGGGGGTGGGAATTGAGAGCAGTTGGGGTTGCTCTGGGTGTTGTTGTTGGATGGGGGGTTTGGTTTCCTGTTTGGAGAGGGTGGGGGGGACAATCCGTGGTCGAGGAGCGTGCAAGGTCAATGATTTCTATTGTTCGGTCTGGATGGGCGAAGGGGAATGGCTAGTACCGGGGCATTGAAATGTGTGTCCTGGAATGTGCGGGGTATGCAGTCCATGACACGTAGGCATAAAGTTCAGGCGTACCTCAAGCGTACGGGGGTGCACATAGCGTTCCTGCAAGAAACGCATCTCAATAGGCAAGAAGGGATTGCGCTGCAGAGGCGATGGAGGGGGCAGCTGTTCAACACGACGTTCTCAGCTTTTGCAAGGGGGGCGCTAATTTGGGTACGAGCGGGGGTTCCCTTCCAGGTCACTAAAACATTGGTGGACCCTGAGGGTAGATATGTGGCGGTGGAGGGGAGGCTGAGAGGCAGGGTAGTGTCTCTCTGCAGTGTGTACGCTCCCAACATGGATTTGCCCGCATTTTTGTCCGCACTTTCGGGTAAACTGGCGGGCTACTTGGCGGGGCCGGTGCTCCTCGGGGGGGATTTTAATTCGGTGGAGGATGTGGTTTTAGATAGGTCCCATCCCCCGCTGCGCGCGTCCCCAGCACATAGGGTGGCCAAGCGCAGGCTGGAATGGCAGGAGAGTTGGGCTCTTACAGATGCATGGAGGGCGTTGCACCCCACTACTAGGGACTACTCCTTTCACTCGCAGTTGCATGATCTACATGTTAGGCTGGGCGCGTTTTTGTGTTCATCATATGTACTTTCTGTGGTGGGGGGGGGGCGGAATATTTGGCTCGGACGATGTCGGACCACAATCCTTTGTTGTTGTCCCTGAACTGGATGGTGGACGTTAACTGCGTACCAACATGGCGCCTGCAACCCGACACCCTGGATGACTTGTTGTTCAGGGAGGCCCTTGGAGACTGTATAGAGCGTTATTTTGAGGAGAACAGTGGCTCCGCCTCCACGAGGGCGGTGGAGTGGGATGCGTTTAAGGTGGTGGTGCGAGGGCACTGTATTGGGCATACGGCTGGGGCTCGCAAGACTTTGATGGATGATTTAGATAAGGCGGAAACGCGGGTGAGGGACTTGGAGAGGGGTCGCCCGAATCACCCTGAGTTACAGGAGGGGCTTAGTGGGGCCAGGGAGGAGCTGGCAGTGGAACTGGAACGGCTGCGCAGCTTTGATCATAAAGCGTACATGACGAAGGAGCATGCGGAAGGCGATAAGGCGGGGTCTATGTTGGCGTGGCTTGCCAACCCAGTCAGGAGGGGTATGCCGATCATGATGATCCAGGAGACAGGGGAGGAGCCCTGCCATACCCAAACCGGGATACTGAACAAGTTTCGGGCGTATTATGAGGGTCTATACGAGAGTGGAGAAACAGGGGGGATGGATGAGCTGGGCGATTTCTTGGACGGTTTACAACTGCCGAGGGTGGAAGACTCAGAGGCAGAGGAGCTGGGTCGGCCCATTACGATCGGGGAGATAGGGTGTGCAGTAAAACAAATGGCCAGAAATAAGTCCCCGGGTCTCGACGGCCTCCCGATCGAGTTTTATGGTAAATATCTGGAGTACCTTGCTCCCCAGCTGCAAGCAGTCTACAACGAGGCACAATCGAGAGGCCGGCTCCCGGGCTCCATGTGTGAAGCCATCATGATCCCGCTCTTAAAACCGGGCAGAGAGGGAGCGGCTTTATCCTCCTACCGTCCGTTGTCCATGCTGACGACGGACTACAAGATCCTGAGTAAAATCCTTGCCAACAGGCTGCTAGTGCACATGACTGACCTTGTTCATAAGGACCAGTGCGGCTTTATCCCGACACGCAACACCACCCATAATATCCGAAGGTTCACGAGATTGATGGGGGCAGACTGGCCGGGCGCCGTCTCTCCATTTGTTCTCTCTATTGACATAGAGAAGGCCTTCAACAGTTTTGAGTGGGGATACTTGTATGAGGTGATGCGGCGTTTCGGACTGGGAGACGGATACATAAACTGGACCAAGGTCCTGTACACTGATGCGGTAGCTAGAGTCCGGGTGGGCACTCTGATTTCGAGGCAATACCCCGTCCGGCGAGGCACTAGGCAGGGGTGCTCCCTATCTCCTCTCTTGTTTGCCCTGGCGATGGAACCCTTCGCTGTGGAGGCCAGGTCGGGCCGCCACTACGCCGGATTATCGTATAGGGACAGGCCACATCTCATCTCATTATACGCAGATGATCTGCTGATGTTCTTGGCAAACGCGGGCTCAGAGCTTTTGGGGGCGAGACGGCTGCTGGAGCGGTTTGGCCGGTTATCGGGCCTGAGGGTCAACTGGCCTAAGTCCTGCTTATTCCCCCTGCGATTAGGAGAACCGTGCCCACTCACGGCGCCGGAACTCCGGTGGGAACCGCACTGTTTGCATTATCTGGGAGTCTATGTCTACCACACTCCGGCGGATATGCTGGAGGGTAACATCACCCGTTGTATTAATGCTCTGCGAGGGAGCATGGATTTCTGGTCTACACTGCCGCTATCCCTGGCTGGTCGGATCTCCCTGCTTAAGATGGTGGCCCTGCCCAGGCTGTTGTATTATTTTAGGACGCTCCCGATGTGGATCCCGAGCTCTGTTTTTCGGCGCCTGAGGTCTCTGGTCATAGCGTTCTTATGGGGCACGGGGAGGAGGCGTATAGCGCTGGATACTCTACTACGCCCCAAGGATGAGGGAGGACTGGCGGTGCCTGATTATGAAGGGTATTATCTGGCGGCGCAGTTGCAGGTCTTCACTCAGGAGGTCGCAAGAGTGTATAGAGGTCCTGAGGAAACAAGAGCAGACGGTACCCCGCGACACGTGCTGGCGTACATCACATTGCACCAGAAGCTCATGGTTAGGGACCTGACGGTTGAGGAGCAGACGTTCCGACTCTGCTGGAACTGGGCACGTAAGCGAGCGGGGGTCCGCCTTATGTACGCTCCTGAAATCCCGTTGGGGATGGTTACGGCCCTCCCTCACGGAGGAGACTGGTCGCGCTTGCTGGGGTGGGAGGAGGCGGGGATCCACATGCTGGGCGACTTATACGAGGATGGGGTACTGCTGCCGTTTCAGGAGTTGAAGGAGCGGTTCGACCTACCGCGGGGCGACTACTTGTTGCACGCGGTGGTCACGGGCGCCATGCAGGCTCACTGGGGGGAAGGCTTGCAGGAACCGGGCATCTCTATGGCATGTCAATACACGATGATGGCAGCAGGGACCTTTAAGGCCGTGTTATGGCTGGATTTTCCATTGAAATGGGATCAGCCCCCAGGGGCCCCTATGACCCAGCCAAAACGTACTCACCTTCCCTCCTTAGACAGTATTCACAATGGATAGATGTACGGATATATATATATATAGGTCGTACCTAAGGATGGGGAATATACATAGATTTTCTACAATATCTTATTCACATCAGTTGGTCTCGCGGCCACCCCGACCCAGACCGGTCTACCCTAGGGCAGATCTGACACACAATCCGGTGCGTCTACACATGGGCCTGCAGAACCCAATGCTCCCTTTTCCAAACTGTTCGCAATCCTGCGAAACTACACGCCAGTGTCCTTCCTGGCGTTCTCACTTATTCAAGCCACAATCCTGTGGGTATAGGCGTTGGTCTCCCACCCAACGTTCTCACTAACGCCGCATATCAACGACGACCACATTCCTATGAACCATTATCAGGACAATATCTCAGTTACCTACTCGGGATAAAACTATAATAATGACTTTTGATACGGTTCCCAAATTATATGGTGTACCTCCTATTCTTGGCATCAAAGGTCCACTCACTCCCTCTTTGTTCGATCACTATTTACCTGATCGGGATTTCACATCCGCTCACATAAACAACGTTCAACTAGGAGATGCATTTACCAAGATTGAACATGAACACGAGGCACACGATAATTCCATAAGAATTAGGATATTTATTAACAGTAGACACAAATCACATTACTATGCAACATAACTTCTGCAAAGAAAAGGTAAAGATTAGAGTGCACGTTCTATGAGCAATGGACGGACATCACCTGGTTAATATGAAGTCTGGGCTCGGCAGTCATCTAGGTTCCCTTCTCGTCTCTGTGTCCTGGCTCGCCTTGCAGTCACACCCCAGCCGTCACAAGTACACGTCTGCACCGCTAGGCTCAACCTCGTCTGCTTCCCTCCAGGGCACCGGAACCTTGCTGGTTATTAGCTACCGTCTCTCTCTCTCTCTCTGTATCAGTGCGCTCCGCGCTAATTCTCCTTCAGTCTTTCTCAGAGAGTTTCGGTCTTAAATCTTTCTAGGACTTCAAAGATGGCGACTGTCCACCATGAGATAATTAATGGCAGAGATGCTAACGGCTAGATGCCGCCTACGGACTAACTGAAAAACTGACTAACACCTTCGCTAATATCAAAGCCCGTTCCTTCATGGAAAGCTACGGCCAGTAACCTGCCGCCCACCAAATTCTTGTACCTCCCCGTACCAAGGACACGTTCCCAGCCGGCCGGCCTGAAGTTGTGTCTTCGGTGTGGAGAAAAATACATTCCTTCGATAAGGGTCAGCCTGAACCGGTTCTCTCCAAGCGAACAACAGCTTGAAACTAAAACATTACACTTCACCTAGAAAGCCTTCTCGAGCTACCAGGCAGAAAGCAAAATGGAGTCTGTCTCGTTTAAGGCCTACGGAGCCCACAATATGCATAACTCCATGGAAAATATCCTAGCATGTTAGCAAATGGGCAAATCATGACTAATACTTATATATCTATCCCCTAACTTAAATTCATAAGCCCTACATTAGGGAAAGTGACACGAAAATGCCCTAATATATGTAAGACAGGGGCCCTGTCTATAGTCCTAACCCCTATGCTATGGGGGTGATAGGCTGGAGTCACTCTCCATCATTCTCCCTCTCCAAAGAGCCAGCAGAAGGGCAGCCATTACAGGCCGTCACTTGCTTGTACTCCAGAATGCTGCGGGAGACCCTACAGCCTCTAGCGGCTCTGAAGGCCAAGTGGGAGTTGGACCTCCAACTGGAGATCCCTGATACGACCTGGGGCCAGCTGCTGCGGCGAGCACGGAAAAGCTCGAGAAACGCCAGGTTTCAGTTAATTCACTTTTACATCATTCACAGGGCATATCTCACGCCGGGGAAAATACGACAATATTTTGGGGTGGAACAAGCTGCTTGCCCCAGGTGCAATACAGTTGGTGCGGACTTGGGTCACATGTTATGGGATTGCCCCTCCCTGGGGGACTACTGGCAGGAGATTGGGAGGGCCCTCAACAGTGCAACAGATAGGGACATTCAGTACACGAAAGCAGTGGGGGTCCTCCATTGGTTTCCACACACGCCCAGAAATAAGACTACCAGCAAATTTATAGACTTAGGGCTAATTCTGACTAAGCGGGAGATAACGAGAAATTGGAAATCAAGAACAGGGCCCACCACATATAAAAGATGGTATGGGGAATGCCTGCGGTGGGCGGCATGTGAGAGCACCTTGAGGTACCAGGTGGCCTGGAGAACGAATGATGAGAAGGCTATGGAGAGGGCAACTGCGTGGGAAATGATGGTACAGGCGCTCCTAGAAACAGCCGACGAGGAGCGAGAGGACGTGGAGGAGCTGGGTACTGCTAACCCCGTCACCTTACCGGGGGACACACCTTAGTGAATGTATGTACTTCCTAAGCCACAACAGACGTTCTTTCGACAGTGATTTAGCACAGCGCGACCACGGGGGGGGGCAGGTTGTTTGAATTGGTGGGCTGTTGGGGATCGAAAATTTTGGGGTGGGGGAGGGGTGAAAATCACAAAAGCAACCCATCATTACTTTGGTACTAATAGCGTAAGGCAATGTAAGGTATCACAAGAACTATTAGTGGACGGAGGCCGAGCTGCGCCTAAGGAGGGGGCGGGCCTCCCAGAACGGGGAACAATGGAAAATGTCATCTCTTGTTTTATGTTGAATTATAATTTTGATTCTAATGTCTGTACAATTATATTGGTGATGCAATAAAAACGATGTTAAAAAAAAAATGTCTTTCAAATACAAATGTATTTCATCAAGTTTAAAATTCTGCACCTTGTTAGATATAACCTTTCTAATTACATATTTACATAGTCTATTAGTTCATATAGTGTGTGTCAGAAATGAACATTTGTTAAACATGACAGTTTTAATAGACCCCAACTCATTTTTTTAAAAAGACAATAGGGAATGGCATTCTTTAATTATGGCAGAACTAGACAAGAAAAATACTTCTTCAAACCATGAGAAAAACATGTAAGTAGATTATGAGAACATCACATGACGTGATCAGTTCCCCGAACACATTGTATACAATAACATTAGAAAATAACATTCTTTGATTATTGCAAGACTACAAAAGCAAACTGCTTCTTCAGAACTTGAGAAAGACATTTTGGCAGACTCTAGGAATATCACATGACATGATCAGAGAGTGATAATGTGGCTAAACGCCTAACAATAACAATTCTAGATAATGAAGCCTATAATGGATCAACTGTTTGGGAATTAAGTAAGATTACTAGACTATACTTACAACAATTGATATGGACCCAGACCTGATAAATGGCGTGGATGTAATAGGTCAGTCGATAATTAGGGCTTCTTAATATCTATAGATGTGAGATAAAAAAGCATTAGTTATTGTAATGGCTCAAAATGGCCATGGTAGAGGCAACATTGTGAATTAGATATAAAAAATTTGTTTCTAACAGGCCAATCTTCTTGAACACAAATAGAATAGTAAGTAGTATATTGCTATACCTTCGAGCGTAGGTGGATGAAAATGAAAACTTATATGTTGTGGCCGTGGAGAGACGTGATTGATGTCTATTGAAAAGTAAACACGTATTACTGATACATATTCTCCTAAAAAATACGGAAAAATAATGAAAAAAGGGGAAAGTATCATTTAGTTACCTAGGAGTCAATAGATGTGATCCTGTCAAATATTTATAGTAATATTAGCACTGAGGATAATACGGAAAAGTTCTGGCTTAGCTTGAGTTTTGAATGATACCTATCAAGGTACAGCAGAAACAGAAAAGAAAAGACAACAGATTAGTCCTTAATCATAGATATATATGGACTGTTATAGATACAGTCTCAATGTGTATTTACCTCCACATTTAAGTTGCATTGCAAGTAGTTGAAGGTGATAGACGATAGTAAAATTGAGGGAATTGTTCATAGTCTGAAAATGAACCATATATAAAAATATGTATTCGGTCGATATATAAAATTAAGAAAACTATCTATATATCACAGAAAGTGAGTAGAAGTTACCTAGGGATGGACTGTGAATAGCTTCCCAGGAGCTGGGATCTGTATGGTAACTGATATCCACATTGCCTTATCTGTAGATAGAATATATATGGAAAATAAGACGAAAAATTATGCAGTTTTTCAAAAGATCGATAAAGCAGATATTTGCACAGCATTATATACGTCACGTAAGTGAAGATGTGCCTATATCCATCTAAGCACAAATTCTTTATATATATGGCAATCTTATGCACAATTGAAAGCATCGTATTTGATGAATAAGTATAAATATGCCCATGTATATTTAAACATGATGCTGTTAACTCGCACCACCAAATGCATAGAATGCAATATGGATACATTTGGGTTTGCAAAGTCATATAGCATGCAAAAATAAATTAAATAAATAAATGGGCAAAAAGAAGAGAAAAGGGAAAAGGAAACGCGGTGAGGTCGTATCATTCTATCTTACCTGCTGAAAGTGGCAGAATGCTTCTAGCTCCCAGTATCTCAAAAGACCGACTGCCTGTGAATGAGGACGCTGGATACAAGCAACCGCCTCATGGAAATGAACCGCCTTATATGCTACAGGTGTTGTCAATGAAATTAAGGAAGAAGGAAATGAAAATAAAAAGAAGACTAATGGATGTGTTTCGAATGTAGTTGATGGGGTTAAGGAATAGGAATGAAAATAGAGGGAGGACTTATGGATGTGTTTCGGGCGTATCGGGTAAAGTGATGACATAACAAAAAACGAAAATGAAGAGGGAAACGCTGATTTTTTTTTCAAACCGCAGAGTGATGAAAATGATAAAGAGACTTGCAAAGTCTGTATTTAAAAAAATAAACCAAGTAGATAATAAAACGCTAGACTAAGAAGAATAAATATTAGTGATCGTATATTGGCAATTTAGAAAAAATATATACCGAGTACTACGCTTCCAGATAAGGTAAAAAGTGATGGATCAGTCGATTAGATAGATGATGAACGACTTGCAAAATATGAATCTTCATGATAAGCAATTCCTAAAACAAACTGATGCACTAGTCGTCAAAGATAACTAAAGTGTACCTTCTTCGATCAAAATTTCAGGATACTATATACATCATGTGACGTCCCCAAAGTCAACCAAATCCTCCATACATTTTAAGTATAGTATTTTTCATCAACCTTATTTAACTGCTCCTTGGATTATTGCATCCATACATGATTTTGGTTGTGGTATATGTAATGAAGAAATTGCAGTTGAGTATACATACAAATATAATTCTATAGATGTTCAAGGTATTTTCATATAAATATACAGATGTTCAACAATGTTCCATAAATGTACTTCTGCTATGTTAGATGATTGCTTGATCCCAAGGGATCCCAGAATTTAATCCATTGTTAACAGTATTAAACATGAATATATGGTAAACCTCTCGTTTTTTTCTTATTTTGTCACAGCAGAGCCCTGCTGTTGGTACCATTTTTTCCAGTATATACCAACGTATGTCATCTGGTGAATGTTGTTTCTCTAAATAATGGCATACCAATGATGCAGCCATTTTTTGTGTGCGGATTGCCTATCTGTGTTCAGTCAGTCTCGTATTCATGGAACAAGAGGTTTCCCCCACATATGCCTTTTCACACGGACATAAAAGCAAATATACCAAATTTTTGCTTTTACAGTTTGTCATGCCCTTGTTCTCAACAGTTATTCCATTGTAGCAGAACGATCTATTTTCTATGGCAAGTGGACAGGATTTACACGTTCCACATTTAAAATTTCCTTGGACTGGATTTGAATCACTAATGCTTTGTTGGATAAGTGGTTTAACTTTCGGCATACGAGACCTTACTACTAGGTCCATGAGATTTCTGTACTTTCGATTTGCAAACATAGGTTTTTATAGAATCTTTATAGATGGTTTATTGATATTTAGTAAATGCCAATGAGAGCAGATAATCTGTCTAATCCTTTCGTTAAGGACAGAGTGTCTTTTTACAAACACCAGATTTTGATCAGTAGTGTTCGAATTACCAGAAAGTAAATGTTGCCTATCGTAAAAACGAGCTTGCTTATATGCATGTCGAATGATTCGATGGGGATATCCACGGTTTTCAAATTTGGCCTTCATCTCTTCTGCTCTGCGATCGTAATCAGTGAGTTTTGTACAGTTACGACGCAGTCGCAAAAATTGCCCGAAAGGGATTGCATTTTTTTGGTTTAAAGGGTGGAAACTGGTATGATGCAGGATAGTATTACGTGCAGTGGGTTTTGTGTATAGATCTACATACAACTGTCTGTTCTCATGTTTGATCATAATGTTCAAGAACTCAATCTCTACATTTCTATAGTGAGATGTGAATTGAAGATTCTCATCGCAGAGATTGAGCCATTGTGTGAATTCTCACAGTACTGGTAGGTCATTATTCCAAATAAAAATGATGTCATCTATATATCGTGACCAAAAATGGACTGTTTCAAAGAAGGGGGCCTCCTCTTTAAAAATGTACCAATGTTCAAAGAATGCTACATAAATGTTTGCAATGGTGGGAGCACAAGAGGCTCCCATGCTAACTCCTTTTGTTTGTTTATACAAGGACCCCCGAAATTCAAAAATGTTTTCTTTAAGGACAATAGATAAACAATCAATGATAAATTTACTATCATGTAAATGTAAATGTACATGTATTTATATAGCGCAAATCACCGAACCGGTATCTAAGCGCTTGCTTAGGGAACCCGTCCTGGTATTCCCCTGTGAGATAACCCCGGCAGGGTATCCACAAGGTGAAAGCCAGGCATCCCACCGCGAGGGGCCGTTGTGGAGATTAAGCAAGCTATTGCCCAGAGTCGCAGAGTGTGAACCCGTGAGTCGAGTAGGCACCGGAGTGAGAATTGTCGAGTCCGTGGAATTTTTGAGCCCAAGACCCGCCGAGGCGGGGAATTGAACCTGGGTCCAGGGCCAATCTCAGCTTCCGGGTCTGCCGCCTCTAGCCCCTGAGCCACACTTCTCCAAACAATCAACTTGATAGATTTCAATGAACCAATCAACTGCACGAAGGGCTCCTTCGTATGGTATGTTGGAGTATAGACTTTCCACATCAAGGGTGACTAGCCACTGTGTCTCTGCATTATATGGAATACCTTCTAGAAGGTTGATCACTTGACTTGGGCCTTTTATATAGCCTGGTATCAATTGCATATATGGACGTAAGATGGCATCCAAGTATTTCGATATTGGCTCGGTGACAGAGCCAATGGTATTGACAATGGGTCTTAAAGGTGGATTATATGCATCTTTGTGAACTTTCGGAGTTCCATAGATGCATGCTAGCTTAGGCGATTCCACATTCAAGTAATCAAATTCTTTGCGACAGATAATATCATCATTATATGCTTGAGTAGTTAACCGTCCAATTCTGGATTTAATCTCACCAGTTGTATTTCTAGTGATTTTGGTTTAAAATCTCGTGTCATTTAGCATACTCTCAATTTTTTCAATATAGTTATCAGTGTCCAAGATAGCTATCCCTCCACCTTTGTCACAACATTTAACAGTCACTTTGGTGTTATTTTTCAAGGAATCCATAGCTAGATATTCATCATGAGTAATGTTAAATGGTGTTTTGGGTATATATTTGGTAGCTTGTAAGAAATTGTTATATACCACTTTCTCAAATATGCCCACCTCAGGTGGTACCTGATCTAGTGTTGGGGTGAACAAAGATCTGGGAGCTAATCCTGATTTATTGTTCTCATCATTACTGATTTGATTATCCTGAAAGAAAAACTTTAGTCTCACTTTGCGCAAGAATGTCACGAGGTCCGTAAAAAGTTCAAATTTATTTATCCCAGCATGGGGGACAAAAGATAGTCCCTTGCCACAGACGTTTTCTCCCATGGTGACTGGGGCATTTTTCAGTTTTCATTGACGGACATTGAAAACTGGCCATGTTTTTGTCTACTCAAAATCAGTGGGCCTCCACTGCCAACATAATGATCGTCTGCCTGACTCTAAATGAGGCGGTAGACCTTCAATTTAGTGGAGAGGGTACTCTGACACTGTTGTGCTGGAGGACCCTCTCTGGCAAACTGTAAATCAGGCCCTTCAATAATCATATTTTAACAATGTAAAAAATGCACAAAAACAATATAAACTCAAACAAAAAATCAAGAAATCAAGAAATAAGAATGTATATACAAATTTGAAAGTAAACAGCTAAATACAAAATATGGAGTATACAAATAAAATACAAAAAGAATAGTAAAAATAATATAAATCCGCTCTAGCTAAATATAGGGAAACTGTTGGAGTTTGGAAGTATTTATTTTACTATTCTCACTCTAGTTTTAGGCAACAGTAGGGAAGGCGCTGGACTGCAGATGGTTTAGATTTACCATTCCCACTCCAACATAAGCAACAGCAGGGAATGTGTTGGACTTCGGAGGGGGTAGGTATACTATTCTCACTCCAGCTTAAGAAATAGTAAGGAAAGCATTAGACTTCCAAGAGGGTATATTTACTATTCTCATTCCAGTCTAAGCAACAGTGGAGAAAGTTGTGGACTTCTGAAGGGTCACATTTGCTATTACAGCTCTAATGTTTGCAGCAGTAGGGACAATGTTGAACTTCAGAGGGTTTAAGTTAACTGCTTACACTTCAGTCTAAACCTTAGTCAAGAAAGTGTTTGACTGCAGAAAGGCTAAAATTGCTATTCCCACTTCAATCACAATGACACTAGGGAAAGTATTTGCCTTTGGGGGGTTAGATTTACTATTACCACTTCAATTTAAACCATAACATGGATAGTGCTGGAATTCAGAAAGGCTAGCTTTATTATTCCCATTCCAGCATAAGCCACAGTTGGGAAAGTGTTGAACTTCAGAAGGGTTACATTTACTGTTCCCACTCCAGTCTGAACAACATTAGAGAAATTGTTGGACTTTGCAAGAGTTAGATTTACTATCCCAACTTCAGATAAGGAACTATAGGGAAAGTTTTGGAATTCATAGGGTGTATAGTTAATAGTCCCACTCCAGTCTAAACAGCAGTGTAGCAAGAGTTGGACTTTGGAAGGGTTAGATTTACTATTCTCACTCCAGTTTACTCTAAAGTTTTCTGGACTTCAGAGGAGATAGATTCACTATTCCAATGCCAGTCTAGGTTGCAGTAGGAAAAGTGTTGAATATCAGGGTTTACATTTACTATTCCCACTACAAAGTCTGCAGCAGTAGGGAAAGTGTTGAAATTAAAAAGGGTTTCATAGAAAATTCCAACTCATAATTATTTTCAAGAAAACATAGAAATTATCAACCGCAATACATTTTAACCCTTTCTATGCCCATGACGGAGCGGTTCCATCATGAGCCACAGTGGGCGTGTGTTCATGATGGAACCACTCCGGCATGGTACCTACCCATGGGGGAAGCAGTGGCTCTCCCCCCATGGGCAGCCCATTTAGCTTCCACAAAGGGGGATGGCTGTGGAAGAGTTTCCGCTGCCACCCCTGCCCCCCCGGGCAATCCCATGACGTCAGCGCACACAGCGCACGCTGACGTCATCAGAATGCCCTGGATGCACTGGAAGCCACTTGCTTCCACGCGTCCACGGACTAAGGTAGGTGTTCCTGCTCCAGGGGAGGTTTCCTTAGCCACCGAGGGGAGAGGAAAGAGTTTTTCCTCTCCCCGGATGTCTCTTTGAAGGGCATTTGTACTGCATGATCGCGCACAGCGTTGCGATCATGCAGCATAAATGCCCCCACTAGGCACCAGGGATTATGTGTTTTATGCATGGAAGCGAGCCCCTGGACAAGGGTCACTTCCAAGGGGGCATTTTAATTTTGGATGTCTCCCCCTTTGGGGGAAGATCAGCCTGTTTTTTGGCCCTCTGGTAGAAAACACCACTGGGCACCAGGGATTTTGTGTTTATTGCATGGAAGACATCCCTTGGGCAAGGGTCGCTTCCAGGGGGACATTTAATTTTAAGATGTTTTTCTGCCAGGCCTGTTTTTTGGCCTTTCTGCCCTCGGGAGGGGGGGGGGGCAGAAAGCCACACTAAGCACCAGGGATTTTGTAAGTAGTTATATGGAAGTGACCCCTTTGGCAAGGGTCGCTTCCAATGGGGCAACAAATATTGGATGTTTTCTGCCTCCCTGGGGGCGGATCAGGCCATTTTTTTACATTTCTGCCACCAGGGGTGGGGCAGAAAACCCCACTAGGCACTAGGGATAATGTATTTATTGTATGGAAGTGAGCCCTTGGGCATGGGTCACTTCCAAGGGAGAACACATTTGCTTAATGTTTCTTCTGCCCCCCCCCCCCCCGGGGGCAGATCAGGCTTGATGTTTCTGCCCCCAGGGGAGTGGCAGAAAACCTCATCAGGTACCAGGGATTTTGTTTTTTTTGTATGATAGCGGCCCAAGGCTTATATAAAACACAAACCAAAATCCCTGGTCGCTTCCAAGGGTGTCAAATTGATTGGATGATTTTTCTGCCCCGCCCCTGGGGCAGATCAACCGTTTTTTTGGCCTTTCTGCCCCCAGGGGAGGCAGAAAACCCCTTTAGGCACCAGGGATTTTTTTTTCACTCAGATGAAAGCGACCCCTTGGCCAGGGTCGCTTCCAAAGGGGCTTAAGTTATGTTTATGTATTTTCTGCCCTGCCATGGGAACCGATCTGCACATTTTTTTATTCTGCCCCCAGGCGGGGGGCTGTGGGGCAGAAAACCCTACTAGGCACCAGGGATTTATTTCTCTTGCAAGGAGGCAAATTTCTGCTTGCTGTTTTCTGCTCCAATTGGGTACAGATCAGCCTGGCCAAAAAGCCCCACCGGATCCCTTGGGCAAGATCACCCCCCATTTTTCGTGGCCCAATTTGAAGGCCCATGTGGCAGATTGACCATTTAAGTAGTAAAATAGCGTGTTATAATGTTAATTGTTTTATTTCTTCAGAATTGCAATTGTAACTTTTTTTTTCCTTTTTATTCTAGTTCGAGGCTTTTGCTCTTTAGACTGATGTTCCAGGATGCGGTTTTGTTACTGGTGGTGCTGCAGTTTGTGTAGTTGCATGTGTTTGGTAAGAGACTTTTTTTGTGCTATTTACTCTAAATGAGTTTCATTTCTCTGCATGAATGTGTTTTTTAATAGCAGTTTGTTTGGCTTCTGTTTGAGTGTCAAAATCTTTTTGCATTTGTGCTCGATGTGTATTTTGTTGTCTTGAAAGTAATTGCTTTTGTTGGATTTTGCTGTGTCGCTGCAGAGTAGGTGCTGGTGAGTGTAGCTATCTTTGGCAAGTGAGTCATATGGTTTTTGAGTATATAGATCTTTGTGCTAAAGCTACACTTTATTTTTTACTTATTTTTCAGTATGGGCGGAAAATTCGTTCTGCTCGCGAATTTGCTGATTTTCTGCGATTTCGTGATCCGCGAATCGCGTGAAATCGCGGCAAACTCCGCAAATTCGCAAGCGGGACGAATTTTGCTCAGGAAGCACTTACAGGGTTCCAGCAGGTGCCCAAGTTGAAGCTAATTTCTTTATAACCATTTACAAAATGGTTACAAAGAAATTAACTTCAACTTGGGCACCTGCTGTAACCCTGTAAGTGCTTCCTGAGCAGCGCCTCCTTGCCTACTTGCAACTATTCTCTGACCCTGCTCTGACCCTCGAAGCAGGGTCAGAGAATAGTTACAAGTAGACAACGAGGCTCCTGCAGGAAGCACACACAGATATAGATAAAGCAGGTGCCTGAGTAGAAGGTCAAATTCAGTAACTCCTTAATCAGCCCAAAAGAAATATGCGTTTTGTCGAGGCTGGGCAGGTGTGTGTTCTCCCCATATCTACAGTTGAAAATTAGCTATGATGCTTGATGGAGGCCTTTGCCTCCTTGACTTTCACGAGCTCTATCCCCGTGCAGTTCCTGTGACCACGAGCTTCTATCTCCCCGGATCTGCTGCTCTGATCGGTGCCTGTCCTTTTATACACACAAGAGGCATGTGAACTCGCATAGAAGCCCCCCCGTTTGCCCCCCCACACACTAGCGGTGTGCACCGTCTTCCCGCCCCTTAGCCACTATGATGGACAGCTCAATCGAGGGACCCCGGCGCCCCTCAACGTGGTGGCAAAGTTAATCAGCCCAAAAAAATGTGTGCTTTGTCGAGGCTGGGCAGGTGTGTGTTCTCCCCATATCTACCGTCGAAAATGAGTTATGATGCTTGATGGAGGCCTTTGCATCCTTGACTTTCACGAGCTCTATCCCCGTGCAGTTCCTGTGACCACTAGCTTCTTTCTCCCCAGATCTGCTGCTCTGATCAGTGCCTGTCCTTTTACACACACAAGAGGCATGTGAACTTGCATAGAAGCCCCCCCCGTTTGCCCCCCCACACACTAGCGGTGTGCACCGTCTTCCCGCCCTTTAGCCACTATGATGGACAGCTCACTCGAGGGACCCTGGCGCCCTTCAACATGATGGCAAAGTTAATCAGCACAAAAAATTGTTCGCTTTGTCGAGGCTTTGTCGTGTGTTCCCCCCATATCTACCTCCGAAAATTAGCTATGATGCTTGATGTAGGCCTTTGCATCCTTGACTTTCACGAGCTTTATCCCCGTGCAGTTCCTGTGACCACAAGCTTCTTTCTCCTCATCTGCTGCTCTGATCGGTGCCTGTCTTTTTATACACAGAAGAGGCATGTGAACTCGCATAGAAGCCCGCCCGTTTGCCCCCCACACACACACACTAGTGGTGTGCCCCGTCTTCCCACCCTTTAGCCACTATGATGGGCAGCTCACTCGAGGGGCCCCGGCACCCTTTGGCGCGATGGTAAAGTTAATCTGCCCCCAAAAAATGTGCATTTTGTCCAGGCTGGGCAGGTGTGTGTTCTCCCCATATCTACCGTCGAAAATTAGCTATGATGCTTGATGTAGGCCTTTGCAACCTTGACTTTCACGAGCTCTATCCCCGTGCAGTTCCTGTGACCACGAGCTTCTTTCTCCTCATCTGCTGCTCTGATCGGTGCCTGTCCTTTTATACACACGAGAGGCATGTGAACTCGCATAGAAGCCCCCCAGTTTGCCCCCCCACACATACTAGCGGTGGTGCAAATTCGCAACAAAATCTGAGATTTCGCTGGGAAATCCACAAATTCGTGAATTTTTTGGCGATTTTGCACGAATTCGCGAACCGCTGATTTGCAAAATTCGCCCATACTTACTTATTTTGCACAGTGTTGGTTGTAGTTGACTTGCTTGTGAAGTCTCCTTTCTTAGTAAGGATTAGGCTAGCCACAGGATTACTGCTCAGCAGGTTGTTGGTATGCTTTTTCAGTCTTCCTCTGACCATGTTTCAGAGACTGACTCTGCATCTGAGGCAGAGGATATAGTGAGAGATTCAGGCAGTGAGGTTTCTGTCCACGAGGAATCATTATGATGATGAATCTACTCTCAGTGCAGATTAAGCTACTATTAGTGTAGATATTTTGCCTGTTTTAGAGGAGGACATTGATGTGCAGAAAGTGCAGCAAGAGACACTAGGGCTGCACCCTGGAGCTGCAAGGCTTCCAAGTAGAAGTGCTGACCTCTGGGTTGTCCCAGGCATGGTGCAGCCAGCATTTGTCAGACTTTACCGGTGTTCCAGGGTGTAGAGTGGATACTGAAATCTTTTTGCTGATACATTTTTTTCAGTTGATTATGGACAATGTACTTTTGGCAGAGATTACTGAGCAGACCAATTTGTATGCAAACAGTATTTGAGAAACAGCAGTGCCAGCCTTAGGTCCCACTCTAGAGCTACCCGGTGGACTCCCACATATCTGGATGAGCTGAAGAAGTTCTTGGGGTTAACTTTTTTTATGGGCTTGCTAAGGAAGACATCAATGTCTTCATATTGGGCATACTAGTCCCTTGATGACAACAGTTATATTTCCAGCAGTCATGAGTCGTGATAGGTATTTGCTTCTGCTTCGGATGCTGCATTTTGTCGATAATGGTTTAGCGTTGCCACAAGATCGCAGTGATTGTGACAGTCATTTTGAGATTCGGCCTGTCATTGATCACTTTGTAGATCGATTTTCTGAGATCTAAGCTCTAGGGAAAGAAATAGCAGTGGATGAGTCTTTGGTCTTGTTCAAAGCCTGCTTGGTTTTTAGGCAATACATTCCTAGTAAGAGGGCACACTATGGAATTAAGATGTATATGCTGTGTGAAAGTAGGACTGGATATGTCTCTAATTTTAGGGTGTAAACCAGTAGGGATTCCAACATTGACCCCCCTGGTTGTCTGTAAATTTTTGGAGTGACTGAGAAATTTGGGTGGGAACTTGGAAGAGTACTTTTTAGCAAAGGTCACCATTTATATGTAGATAACTTCTACACAGCTCCTACTTCCATCTGAAGATCAAGGTCCTCTACGACAACTTCTGTGAAGCAATGCTGGACACCACCACCCCCCTACCCACCGCCGCTGACAAGCCAGCCATCATGACCTGGGACCCCGCCACCGTGGAACACATCTCCGCACCCATGAAAAAAAACACTCAGGAGCCCCAACGGACCCCTGGCCACCGAACATTTTCCACAGGGCCGCCATCTCACCCAAACTAGGATGGGCCATCAATGCCTCCTTTGGATCTGGCATCTGCCCAGACGACTGGAAGTGGGCGGAAGTGAAACCCCTCCTCAAGAAACCAACGGCTGACCCCCAGGACCTGAAAAACTACCCGCCCAACTCTCTCCTCCCCTTTGTGGCCAAAGTCCCTGAAAGACTCGTAAACGCCCAACTGACTGCCTTCATCAAAGAGAACTCCATACTAGTCCCCTCCCAGTCTGGATTCTGCAGCAACCACAGCACCAAGACCATCTCCGTGCCACCACTGACGACATCCGCATGCTACTCGATCAGGGTCACACTGCGGCCCTCATCCTCCTAGACCTCTTCTCAGCCTTCGACACAGTATCACACCGCATGCTCACAGCCAGACTTCACGATGCAGGGATACAGGGAGCCACCCTCAACTGGATCCAATCCTTTCTCTCCGGCAGAACCCAGAGGATCAGACTACCTCCCTTCCTCTCCGAACCCACCAACATCAACTGTCGAGTACCCCAAGGATCATTGCTCAGCCTCACGCTCTTCAACATCTACATGGCCCCCCCTCACCACCATTGTCAGATAGCATGGGCTCAGCATTGTATCCTAAGCCAACGACACCCAGCTCATCCTCTCACTCATGAAGAATCCCAAAAACACCATACTCTGTTTTCAGGAAGGAATGAAGAACTTGACAGCCTGGATGAAAGACAGCTGTTTGAAGCTCAACTCAGAGAAGACTGACGTCCTCATCCTCAGACACTGCACCTCTGCCTGGGACAACACCTGGTTGCTCTCCACCCTCTGGATCCCCCCCACCCCTGCAGACCACACACAAAACCTTGGCATCATCCTTGACTCCTCCCTCTGCATGAGCAGCCAGATCAACGCCGTCGCCTCCACCTGCTTCAACTGCCTGCGCGTCCTCTGCCAGACGTTCCAATGGATCCCCCGACTGCAGAAGGACCGTCACCCACACGCTCATAACCAGCAGACTGGACTACAAAAAAGCATTATATGCCGGAATCAACCGAACTCTTCTGCACAACCTCCAGACCATCCAGAACGCTGCGGCTAGACTCGTCCTCGGGGCACCGAGTCACGAACACATGCCCCCCCTGGCTCCCCGTCGAGAAGAAGTTCACCTTCAAACTCCTCACTCACGTCTACAAATCCCTCAACAACATCGAACCCAAATACCTCAATGAGAGAGTATCCTTCCACGCACCAAGAGTACCCTCCGCTCTGCCGACCTCGCCCTGGCAGAGGTCCCTTGCATCCACAGAAATAGAACAGGTGGGAGATCCTTCTCCTTCATCGCAGCCAAGACCTGGAACAAGCTCCCTGTGAACATCAAATGCTCCCTGACCCTGCACACGTTCAGGAAGGACCTCAAGACCTGGCTCTTCAACTAATCCAGAGCTGTCCCCCCCCCAGCGCCTTGAGACCCTCAAGGGTAAGTAGTGACTGGTGTGCAGTTGTTCAGGGAATTGGCCAAAGTGGACACTGTTGCTTGTGGCACAATCCGCTCAAATAATAAAGGTTTACAGAAACAACTTGTTTGTTAAAAGCTTCTGCTGGGGCAGTGCACTGCGGTGCGTAGCGGTGAACGTCTAGCTGTGAAGACAGGAGAGATGTCTACATGCTGACTAGCATCCATGATGTAAGCACTTCACCTGTATCTGTTTTGGGTCAGGTTGCTGAAACGCGCAAACCTGTGTGAATTTTAGACTATAATAGGCACCTGGGTGGTGTTGATAGAGTAAAACAAAGTTTGGAACCTTACACTGCCCTTCGTAAGGCTTACATTTGGTATAAGAATTTGGCTATCCATCTTTCCCACTTGGCAACCTTTAATGCTTTTGTTGTATTCAAGGATTGTTGTCCTGAGTCAAAGATGGATTTTGCTAAGTTTCAGGAGTCTGTGATAGGCAGCCTTGTTGTAGTGGAACAGGCAAGTGTTCCCAGAGTTGAAGTGGTGGAGGATGTGGCTAGATTGAAAGATCGCCACTTTCCTGATCACATTCATCCCATGCCCTCAAAACACTTTCCCAGTAGGAGATGGAGAGTCTTTTGGCGAAGAGGTATGTGGAAGGAAACTTGTATATAGTGCTCTGAGTGTCCTTCTAACCCTGCGCTTTGTGCGCCTGCTTGTTTTAGAATGTACCACATGCAAAATAATTTTGGGGAGCATCCATGAGTGGTAAAGTGGACTGCCTCATCTGTATTGTTTTATATTGTTTGTTCGATTTCAAAGTTGGCATTTGTGCAATGTATTTACTTTCAGATTGTGTGTTAGTAGATTTGTATCTATTTTCAATTTGTGTTTTCTTTTTTTAAATAAAAAAACCCTAAATGTGATGTGCGTGGACTGGTGCATGGCTGCCGGTGTGCGTGGACTGGCGCTTGGCTGGTGGTGTGAATGGACTGGTGCTTGGCTGGCAGTGTGCGTGAACTGGTGCTTGGCTGGTGGTGTGAATGGACTGGTGCTTGGCTGGCAGTGTGCGTAAACTGGCACTTGGCTGATGGTATGCGTGAACTGGTGCTTGGCTGGCAATATGTGAGTAGTGACTTGATGCTGGTCACTACACACACTAGTAGCCAAACACAAGTCCATGCAATCAATCAGTTGGTGTTATTGCTGTGTCAGGCATGTGGGTGTGTGAAAGTGCTGGGCCCTTGAATGGCGCTGTCTGATGATGTTCGTGTTGTAATGTGATGTGCCCGCGGCTGGCGGTGTGAATGTTTTTGTATGTGTCACACATATGAAAGGTGTATGAACGGCCTGTAAAGAGGTTGATGCCTTGTCGTGGCTTTACAGCTCATGAGCTGTGAGTCAATAGTTCATATTCTCATCCTTTCAATTATTAAAAGTACATTTCATGTTTGTGAAATTTCTTGTTAATAAAATTGTACATACTGAACAATCACTCACCCTCATGCCAAATTCAACCGGTATATATGTGTGCTTGAGGGCTAGATGGTTGTGCAGTAATATTTGTCTTTTCTATCTTTCTCAAGCAGGGTGTCCCTTGTCCCTTTTTGTGAATGTAGTAATGTGTTGGTTCCGTGCCTGATGGTGTGAATGGTCTTGTGTTTATCACGTATGAAAGATGTGTGAATGGCCTGTAAAGCAGTTGGGGCCTTGACGAAGCTTTACAGCTCACGAGCTGGGAGTCACTGGTTCCCTTTTTTGTCCTTTCAATTATTGACAGTGCATTTTATTTTTGTGAAATCTCTTGTAAATAATAATTTATATATTGAACCATCACTCGCCCTCGTGCTAAATCCGACCAGTATGTGTGTGTTTTTGAGGAATTAATATTTGTGCAGTAATGTTTTCGTGTGTCTCTCTGCCAAGGTGTACATTCCATCTAAGAAAAACCTACCAACTCTAGATATTCTCATAAACTAAACACCTATGGGAGTACGTGTTGATGTCTCTCTTGTGGATACCCACAAGTTATCTTACCCACAATGTCCTGCAAACCTCAAAATGTGACCGTCATATTTTCCTTGCATTACTGTGCCAAAATTATCACACTTCCGAAAGAAACAACAAATTTCCTACCACCCAACATTTCTCCAAGTCTCTCGATAAAAATGGTACCCCACTTGTGTGGGTGGGCCAAGTACCCGTAGAAGGAAAGGGCCCACAACATATGGTGAAGACCTCAAAATTACCTATTTTGAAAGGACCTTGTTTTGCAAGTGGGTTCACTTCAGTTTTTGGCCCTCAGCGTCCATCTTGGGAAAAAGACCAAACCCACACATTTCTGAAAACTAGACACCTAGGAAGTCCAGTGAGGTATGGCTTGCATGGACTCCCCATAGTTTTCCTACCCAGAATCCCCTGCAAACCCCATATTTAGCTGGAAAAAATCAATTTTCTAGAATTTCTGTATGTGAAAGTTCTAGAATCTGCATGGATCCACAAATTTCCTACCACCCAGTGTTCCCTCAGGACCCCTGATAAAAAAAGGGGACCTCACTCATGTGGGTGGGTCAAGTACCCACAACAGGCAAGGGCCCAAAACGTTTGAGGAGACATCAAAATTACCTATCATAGAACAACCTGGTTTTGCAAGGGTGGTCATCTGGGTTTTTGGCCCCGGCTTGGCGGCCATCTTGGGAAACCTGCCAAACCCACACATTTTTATAAACTAGACAACCAGGGGAGTCCAGAGAGGTATAGCCTGTGTGGGCCCACTAAAAGTTTCCTACCCAGAATCCCCTGCAAACCTCACATTTAGCTGAAAAAAACTGTTTTCTCAAATTTCTGTGTGTGAAAGTTCTGGAATCTGCATGGATCCACAAATTTCCTACCACTCAACTTTCCCCAGGTCTCCCAATAAAAATGGTACCTCACTTGCGTGTGTCAGTCAAGTACCCGATACAAGCAAGGGCCCAAAACGTATGGAGGAGACATCAAAATTACCTATCACAAAACAACCTGATGTTGCAAGCGGGTTCACCCGGGTTTTTGGCCCCCGTTTTGGCGACCAACTTGGGAAACCTACCAACCCCACACATTTCTGAAAACTAGAAACCCGGGGAGTCAAGCAAGGTATGGATTGTGTGGAGCCTCCAACGTTTTCCTTCAAAAAAATCCCCAGCAAACTTCAGGTATGGCTGAAAAAAACACATTATTCACATATTCTTGTGTGGCATCACCATGCCAACACAAATATTCTACCCCACAGGGTTCCCCTTAGTCTCCCAAGTAAAATGATACCTCACTTGTGTGGGTGGCAAATCAGAATTGTCTAAACATTTATTTTTAAAAAAATGTAGTGCTTACAATTCTCGGTGCTATACCCTTAATCCCTATGTCTTTGGCTCTTCGTAGTCACAGGCCCTTGCCCCACCCACACAAGTGAGGTATCATTTTACTTGTGAGACTGAGAGGAACACTGCGAGATTGTATATTCATGCCGGCACAGTGATTCAACACACAATATGTGGAAAATTTGTTTTTTCAGCTTAATTTGAGGTTTGCCGGGGATTCTGGGTAGGAAAATGTTGGGGGATCCATGCAAGCCATACCTCGCTGGACTCCCCTGGGTGTCTAGTTTCAGAAATGCGTGGGTTTGGTAGTTTCCCAAGAGGGCCGCTGAGTTCGGGGCCAAAAACCCAGTTGACCCCCCCTTGCAAATTGAGGTTATTTTGTGATAGGTAATTTTGATGTCTCCTCAATACGTTTTGGACCCCTGCCTGTCACGGGTACTTGACCCATCAATGTGAGTGAGGTACCATTTTTATCAAGAGACCTGGGGGAGCGCTGGGTGGTAGGACATTTGTGGATCCATGCAGATTCCAGTACTTTCCCAAACAGAAATTTTAGAAAACAGAGTTTTTTTTCCAGGTAAATTTGAGGTTTGCAGGGGATCTTGGGTAGGAAAACGTTGGGGGATCCATGTAAGCCATACCTCACTGGACACCCCCGGGTGTTTCTGGGTTTCAGAAATGTGTGGGTTTGGTAGGTTTCTTAAGATGGCCGTTGAGCCTGGGGCCAAACCCCCTAGTGATCCCCCTAGCAAAACCAGGTTGTTTTGTGATAGGTAATTTTGATGTCTCCTCAATACGTTTTGGGCTCTTGCCTGTTGCGGGCACTTGACTCACCTATATGAGTGAGGTACCATTTTTATTGGGGGACCTGGGGGAACACTGGTTAGTAGGAAATTTGTGGATCCATACAGATTCCAGAACTTTCCCACAAAGAAATTTGAGAAAAATGTGATTTCTTAAGATAAATATGGGGTTTGCAGGGGATTCAGGATAGGAAACCTTTAGGGGGTCGATGCAAGCCATACCTCACTGAACTCCCCCCGGATTCTAGTTTTCAGAAATGTGTGGGATTAGTAGGTTTCCCAAGATGGCCACTGAGCCCAGGGCCAAAAACCCAGGTGACCCCCCCTTGCAAAACCAGGTTGTTTTGTGACAGGTAATTTTGATATCTCTTCAATAAGTTTTGGGCTCTTGTCTGTCACGGGTACTTAACCCACCCATGCAAGTAAGGTACAATTTTTACTGGCAGACCTGGGGGAACACTGGGTGGTAGGAAATTTGTGGATCCATGCAGATTCCAGAACTTTCCACCACAAAATGTTTTTTTTTTACAAAGTTTGAGGTTTGCAAGGGATTCTGGGTAACAGAACCTGGTGAGAGCCAGACAAGTCACCCCATCCTGGATTTCCCTGGGTGTCTAGTTTTCAAAAATGTATACATTTGCTAGGTTTCTCTAGGTGCCGGCAGAGATAGGGTTCAAAATCTACAGCTAGGCACTTTGCTAATAAAGGGTTGTTTTTACTGGGAAAATGTGGTGTATCCACGTTGCGTTTTGGGCCATTTCCTGTTGCGGGCAGTAGGCCTACCCACACACGTACGGTACCATTTGTCTCAGAAGACTTTGGGGAATGCGGAGTGTGTTGAATTTTGCGGATCCACGCAGATTCCAGAACTTTCCACCACAGAAATATGAGGAAAATTTGTTTTTTTTATATATGGTTAGGTTTGCAAGGGATTCCCGGTAATAGAACCTGGTGAGAGCCAGTCAAGTCACTACATCCTGGACTCCCCTGGGTGCCTACTTTAAAAAATGTTATAGGTTTGCTAGGTTTTCCTTGGGCTTAAAATCTACAGCTAGGCACTCTGAAAAAAAGGTTCAGTTCTCACTGTAAAAATAAAGTGTGTCCATGTTGCGTTTTGCGCCATTTCATGTGGCGGGCACGAGGTCTACCCACACAAGTGAGGTACCATTTTTATCAGGAGACTTAGGGTAACACAGAATTGTAGAGCAACTGTTATTACCTAATGACTTTTGATGCATTTTTGCCTTCCAAATGAAAAACAATGTGTAAAACAGAAGTCATTTTGAAAAATGACCTATGATTCTCATGCTAGTATGGGTACTCACAATTTCAGAAATGTGCAACTATCTGCTATTTCTAAATTCTATATTTTGTTCCAATGTCAGGAATACATAGGTGTCTTTAATACCCATTTTTGCTATATACCCGGTACATAATAAACAGACATTGCAAGACATTTAGTTATTGGCCCTTGTTGGGTTCTTGGTGAACCTACAAGTCCTATATATTCCCACAACCAGAATGATCCAGCAAATGTTATGGTGTATTGCTTTCAAACATTTGTCATAATTAGAAGACGTTACAGGTGAAAACGTTGGCACAAATGGCTGGTTTTTTCAACTTATTTTACATTTTTCTCATTTTCAACTGTTAGTTTCTATAAAGAAACATTGAAGCATCTACACAAATGACCACTTGCTGATTTCAAAATGTTGTCTACTTTTCTAAAATGTATAGCTTTCCAGGATCCATTATTGATTTCATACCCATTTCTAACATTAATTGGAAGACTGTTGAAAACATAAAAATAGCAAAAATAGGCTATGTTCCAGTAAAATGCCAAAACTGTGTAAAAAATGTTGGTTTTCCTGACAAAAGTCTGTCAGTCCGTGAAAGCAGGGGCATTTTTGATTTCAACCCCACAATTCCTTTTTTGATGGCATTTTCAGGGAAAAAACTGATGCTTTTATTGGCATCATTTTTTCCAATTTTCTACAAAAACTCACCATTTAGGGTAATTTCTGGGCCCCCTCCAGGGGAATCCACACATTCTAGGTATATTTAGAATCCCCATGATGTTGGAAGAAAAGGACACAAATTTGGTGTGGATACCTTTTGTGATCAAAAATTTACAGGGTCTAAGCGCAAACTGCCCCCAAATGGCCTAAAAAAGGCTTAGCACAGGAAGGGAAAAGGACTAGCACCCAAGGGGTTAAATCATAATTTACATAATAAATGCATGCTGTATACACTTAAACAAATACAAACTAACTAAAAAAATAGTTAATTAATATTAAATGTTCTTCCTTCCCTACATCCTCCAAAACCCCACAAACAATAAAACCCTAAATAGTTACATAGAAAATATGTAAATGAAAGTATTAGTCCAATTAAATAAATAAAATAAATAAAAAATGCATTTGAATATATATATATATTAATATTAAAAATGTTTAACACTAAATTATTAAATAAGCCAAATAAAACAAACCATGTAAATATTAACCAATTAACATTTTGCATAATTATAAATAAAATATATTTAAGATTACCAGTTGCATAAGAAATGTTATTTCAATAACTTCTCAATCTATTCCCCTTACAACTAAACAACCAGCTACAAAACATAAATCAATAACAAAATTATTACAAATAAACCAATTACATTAATTTAACTCAATATTTAGCAGTAAAAAATCATTGAGAGTAAACAGAAATTAACTTTATTTATTTAACTGCCCGCCTATTTCCCTACAAATCCAATAATGCTCTACATGCCCAACCATGCACAGTGTGGCAGGCAAAAAGTGGTGCCCACCACAGGGTGCATGATTATCCCCAACCACCCCTTTTGTCAAAGAGAGCCTGTGTACGATTCGATACACAGGCTCCCATTGAAGTCAACAGGAGTCTGACCGAATCATGTGCGGATCCATTCAAATACATCGTATTCATTTGCTCAGATTACCCCGATCCAGGTCGTACGGAAAGCATTCCAGAACTGAGTCATTTGGTATGCTTTCCAAAAGAGATCTGAATCGGGCCCTTAAGAGAACTAGTACTAGAATTGTGTGTGATGGGTCAGTATTGAAGCACACTGGAAGATCTGTGTGTGGATCCAGTACTGTAACAGAAGAGGAATTACAGGTCAGGGTTCACGTGGGAGAGCATTGTGAAAGTTCTGCTTCTGGAAGCTAAGGAGAAGGCTCCAGGCAGAAATGTGATGCTTAAACTGGGCTGTGTTTGGTTTCCAGTACTCATATAGCAAGGTATGCTGTAAGTCAGGGTGGCACTGCACTGGGAAGCAATGTGTGCTTCCCCATTGGAAGAATCCATACTAATATAATAAAGAGAGGGAACGCAAACCTTTGAGGAGGGTAATCTCAGGAACCACAGCACCAATCAAAACACCCAATACAGCATTGGAAATGTCAGGGTAAGCAGATGGACATAGGCTATATACTTTAGAAGGGCAAAGTACGTTCTTTGACAAAGTAGTCCCTTGGAAGTAGCGCCATCTCTGAGGTGGGCGTGTGCATTATGCGAGGGTGGGCGTGTGGGTGGGCGTGTGCGTTCAGAGACGCATGCAGCCTGAGAACGTTGTCCAGTTATAAAAAAGATTTACACGAAGGACGGCAAACCTTACCGAACGCTACCTACCCCCCGCTTTACAATGCAGCAGGCGTCTCACAATGCACACGCCTACACACAACAACGCTGAACAGCCTGCACACCTCACGACATGCACGAACGCTAATCTCCTGTGATGAGATTAGCGTTCGTGCACGTCGTGAGGTCTGCGTGCCCTTCAGCGTTGTTGTGTGTGGCCGTGTGCATTCTAAGACACCTGTTGCATTGTAAAGCGGTGGGGTAGCGTTCGGTAAGGTTTGACGTCCCTCAGTTAAATCTTTTTTATACCCGGACAACGTCTGGACGGGCAGCTAGTAGCAAATAATGCTGTAGGGTCGGATTCAGTGCTTAATTTGAGCTAGTGGATGCTGGTGGGTGCCACTGGTACTCATTTCTGGGGAGTGGCACTTATTTTTTCGCATTCTGACATTTATGAGAGCAAAAGAGAGGTGAACACACAAAACAGAATGACAGAGGAAGATAAAGACAGAAAAACTGTCACAAAGGGAGAAAGCAGGAACCTGCAAGAGTGAGATAAATGGGCAGAGAGTGTCTGGCAGTGGATTAATGTGGAATGAGGTGCATTAGGGACTATGCAGCTTTGGTATTCGCCATATCGGCATTTATTTGCACAGGCCATGCACTTCTGAGCAGAGTCCTGGGCACCTGCACTCACTCTTTTGCAAGTTAATCACTGGTTGAGTTGAAGGACATAAGCTGAGCTGTGCATGTGTCACTGAAGACACAGTGGAGCTGCAGAACAAGGCGAATGTGCATTGTAAAAGCTGTGGGGAAATTCCAGCATTCCAGGATACCTTAGAGTCCACCCACTCAATACTTTATAAGCAAAAATTACAAATCACCAGATTCCCTTTTATGTCTGTTGGTTTTCATTGTAGAAATGCATAAGTGTTTTTAAGAAATTGTTTGATGATAATTTTTCACACATTATTTAAATTCTCAATTTAAGCCATTACAAGAAAATGTAGCATTAGAAGGAACAATTTATCTCCCTGGGATAATACATAATTCACATCATAATATACAGCATTGTACAAAAGGGTCAGTACTCACTGTTTGTCCCTGCATCTATGGTTACTGGGAAGCCAATATAAGTTAGCAGGAAACCTAAGGAGCTCACGTTTCCCAGTTCCGTTTGTGAATAGCTCGTCCAGGCTATATGAGGATATTGTACGTCACAGAGGAGTTTTAGGACTGTTTGAGCAATTTGGCTACAGGCAGAGTTCCGTTAGAAGGTCATGCAACGCTGAGGTGGTTTGCAATATCCATATAATGTACAGCCTGGGGTACTTTATTCCTTATAATTTACAGCACATCATAGCTCTCTCTACAAACTACTTAAATCCTTAGTGTGGTGCTCTTACATATGGAAGAGATAGGTTGTTTGTAAACATGAAGAATAAAATAAAACATTTCTAGTGCAAAATGTTATTTTCCTAACAGCTGATATGCTTTGTAAAAATACATTAAACTTAGTTTAGTACGAGTCAGATTTAAAAAGAAATCTTTAGCTCTACTTATCACTGTTCATGTAGAAAAATAAGCAAAATAAGAAAAATCCATGTTGCACATGTTTAAAAAATTAGCTATAATCAGGGGCTTTTCTTTCCCTCGGCTGCTGCTCTAGCAGCAGGCACTGTATTGAAAACACAAGAAGATGATGAACTGAGTGCTGAAACTTTTTAGTCACTCACCCCTCACAGATCTATGTTGAATCCATCATCGTTCTTTAGCTCACTTTGTCACCTCAGTTCCAACCCAGCTATGTGCTAATCAGTCTTGACCCTGTGCTTCATGGGAACTGTCCAGCTGGAACTGCCAAGCCACATCTTCCCTGAATGGGAAACAAGCATCCTGGGACCAGTTCCGGGGTAACACCCCATATCAGCCAGGCTAGCTTGAATCCAGTGGCAAAGTGAGCAAGGGACCCATGTCTGGGCATACCCTGCCAACTTAGGGTGAACAAAGCAAACACAAGGAGATGATGGACGGAGCGCTGAAACTTTTCAGACACTCACCCCCAATCACAGATGCAGGCATTGTAATGTCAGAAGTCAGTTGTATTAACCTATTACTGTTGAGTGGCTAAATAATTTCTTTAATACACGTGATAGGTGCCTCAAAAGGCTTCTTTAGTAATGAAATTAGAGGCAAGCTTTTATTCAGGGAATACAGGCTTCCATGTACTATAATACGGTAAACATGACTCCATGTGTCACAATACTGATCAAAAATTGGGACTAGATCAACTAGTCACACACGAACCTGAGAAAGGTGAGAACTTCAACTTGAGCATTACAAATATTTTGAATACTTTCATGCTCACAATTTACAGTGTTAACCAGATTAACTCGTGATCTTGACGTGCAGCAATCACCTCAAGTCAGTGACAACTAAAATTGTTGACCTACTTAACTTTCAAAATGGTGAGCACTCAGATATTCACAATATTAGTGTATTCACAAACACATTATAGCAGAAAAAGCAAATGCCCTCCCAGAAAATGATGACATAGCTAGATCAGGGGTGTAACACAGACCCATACAGCCCTTGTGGGGCAGGGGGATCATCTTTCGTGGGGTCTCCAGTCTATCCAAAGTCTATGAATATTAAGCCTGGGCGGTGAACTCTGCTCCATTTGCACAGTGGAGTTTTTTCCCTGCTCGTGCTCCACAGCGGTGAAAATCTAAGGCTAGACTTATTCAACGTGGGCAGTCGTGGATGGTCGCTGCTGCTTGCATTGAGACACCTTCCGTTCAAGTTGAGGAAGCTACCACTTGGGTAGAGCTTCTACTCGACTGGTAGAAGGAAGCTTCGTCCTCTTGCACAGCGTGTGATACCATTGGTGCTGATTTTACAGCGTGGGAGAAACAAAGAGCGCTAAAAATCAGTGCAAACGCACGAGGTAACGCACTCCACCACTCGCAGAACTCCGCCCAGGCCTAATGAATATGTGTCATGGGCCCCTCGCCACATTCTGCTTGGGGACCTGTCACTATGCGTTATGCCACTAAGCTAGATTGAAGCTAAGAATGTCAGCGCCACAAGTGTGGTTCGCCTTTACTTCTGCAGTGGAGACTGTCTCTCGATGTGTATTGTTTAATGAAACAGACAGCTCAGTTACTCTGAACCCCAAGAAATGATACTGCTGCAAGGTGTGATGCTCTATCACCGCTCTGAAGCAGAGAAGAGCTGTGTGTGAGTGACATGAGATCAGTCCTGCCCATAGGCTCCCACATGTTTCAATTAATAAGATCCAAGATCATGTTTGGCGGTGATGTTTGTGTTGTGGTTCTAGCTTGACAAGGTCAGGCCAGTCTGGGATGGTTTCTATTTCTAATGGCATAGAAATAGGATCTAAGTCCTGCAGGTCAGAAGCATGAAAAGATTGAAGACTCACAAATTTCAATTAGTGGCAGAAGGGCTTCCTCATCAGCCCTGATAGATTTAGGGAAGCATGCATCTATATACATCTAATAGAAGACTTGTGCCATCTGTTACAGAGTCCATACTGGAAAACAACACATGTGGCATATAAAACAACTTGGTTACTTGCAGGGTCTTCAATTTAAGTATGTAAAACCCTATATTATTTGACATGTTTTATCATTTGCTTTGGATTTTTATGGTCCCTTCTTTGCACAAATAATATAGTTCATTCACTTACTTATGCACATACGTGTTGGTGTATCACACCGAAAGTGTAGCCTTCAGATTGTTTTTTCATCCAATGAACTTCAATCCCAGCTGCATAACAATAAGCTCCTCTTGAACTGTAGATCATTAGTGAAACACTCCCATGAAATTAATCTTCTTATTCAGGATCTTGATCCAGATGGCCTGTTCATGACCGAAACCTGGCTCACTGATGAGTCCGAACCAGATTTGGTTCGGGCCATCCCCCAAGGGTTCCAAGTGGTTCATGAGAACCGCAAAACAGGGAAAGGAGGGGGATTAGCCATAATTTTCAGAGACTCGTTTCAGTGCCGAATCATTCACTCCTCCATCCCGAGCTGCGAAAGTTTAACATTCGCCTTAGAGTTCTCCCCCACTATCACTCTATCAGGGATTCTCATATATCGCCCCCTGGGAACCATAGTAGACTTTGCTGAAAATCTCCCCCAATTAGTCGCGGGTCTAGCAACCATGCCCGCAACTTTACTATTCTCGGAGATTTTAACATCCATCTGGACAAGGTCTCGAACCCGTCTGTCCTTTATTTCATCAACAGCTTAGCAGCCTTGCAACTCTCTCAGCGTGTGGCAAGTCCCACCCATATAAAAGGTAACCTTCTTGACCCCATATTTAGCAATTGCGAAGAGTTGGAAGTCGATCCGCCATCCCCCATTCCATGGTCCGACCACCATCTAATTCCCTTTACGTGGACTATTTCTAATCTCTATTTAGCACAACCAGCAGACATACCTCTCCGGAGAAAATGGTCGAAGCTTTCGGTATGTGACTGGCAAAGTTCCTTGGATAACACCAGTCCCCCCATCAACCCGGATCCCACCGCAGCCAATGAAGATTTTAACATGTGGATCAGTAATTCTTTAGATTCGACTCTCCCACTAAGAAGAATGGAGGTGAAACATAGCTCTAAAACCGCTCCTTGGTACTACCCCGAGCTGCGGGAACTGAAAAGCAAGTGTAGATGTCTTGAAATGAAATGGAGACTGGATTTCTCCCCTGTTAGTAAGGCCACCTACATTGATTTGATTAGGTCTTAAAAAGGGAGATCAAAGCTGCACAATCAGCCTTTTTCGCAGAGGAAATTAACTTGGCAGCCTCCAAACCAAAAGAAATCTATTGGATTGCTAAGACTCTCCTAAAACGACAAGAACCGCCTCCCAATCCTCTTAACGCACAGGTTCGCTGTGACGACCTGGCTGACTATTTTTCGGAAAAAATACATTCCATATACTCTACCTTTCCCACAGGTTCGGCTCTCTCTCTATCAGCCCCCACTTCCGCCCATACCCCCATCTCCGAGACCCATGCCTCTCCCTCCTTACAGTTCTTTCCCCGATTACACTAGATATTCTCAATTCCTTGTTCTTACAGGTAAAATCGGTCTCTCCCATGGACCCAGCCCCGCCGCGGACCTTAAAAATGGTCAGTGATAGCATTCTTCCCACTATACTTAACATTGTTAACTCCTCTCTCATCTCTAGTACAGTTCCGCTCCTCTGGAAATAGGCCATGGTCAGGGCACTTTTGAAAAAAACAAACCTGGACCAGGCGGACCCGAAAAACTATTGCCCAATTTCTATGCTTCCATTGGTGAGCAAACTGCTCGAAAAACATGTTAACTCCGCTTTAATGGAGTACATCGAATCAAGTCACTTACTTGTCATCTCACAGACACGGGACTGAAACAGCGTTATTGGCAGTGACGGAGGAGGCACGGAAGATCTTGGACCAGGGGGGTTCAGCAGCCATAATCCTCCTGGACCTCAGTGCCGCCTTCGACACTGTCAATCATAGCACGTTACTTCTTCGGGTAGCGAAGATCGGGTGTCGGGAAAGGCTAGACTCTGGCTAGAATCTTTCCTTTCCGACCGCTCTTTCCAAGTGTTCGAGGGTGGTTCTACGTCATGGAGCAAACCTTTGATCTGCGGCGTCCCCCAAGGATCGTCTTTGAGCCCAACACTATTTAATGTGTACATGGCGCCACTGGCTGAGGTGGTTCGTCCATACGGAGTAAAAATCATTACATATGCGGACGACACCCAGCTAGTGGTTTCCCTCAGTCAATTGGAGTGCAACCCCAGCAATCTTACCACCTGTCTGGAAGAGACTTCAAGATGGATGACCATGTCTCATCTCAAGTTAAATAGTGATAAAACCAAGCTAATGCTCCTAGGAAATCCCTCATCCTCCGCAATTAAGCTACTCTGGCCTCCCTCACTTGGCCTGCCCCCTGCTTCGAAGGATACCATCCAAAGCTTGGGCATTTGGCTTGATAAGGCTCTCAATCTTAATGACCAAGCTGCCAAGTTGTCAGCAACTTGTTTCAGCCTGATCAGGCTTCTACGTAAGATCCTCCCCGTACTGCCCTTGGAAGCCAGGAAGATAATGATTCAGGGACTTATTCTTTCTAGATTGGATTTTGGCAATGCCCTTTATTGGGGCGCCCCCCAGTCCACCCAGAACATGCTACAGACTGTCCAGAATTGTGCAGCCCGTACACTGCTCCAAATTCCACGTCGCACTTCGGCCAAGGCCGGCATTAGAGGCCTCCATTGGCTACCAGTTAGGCGGAGAATTGAATTTAAGTCCTTATGTATTACCCATCGAGCTTTCTGGAGGACAGGCCCCCCTATCAATCACTCCCTCGTCACCCCTTATCACCCCACAAGACAGCTCAGATCATCTACCTCCTTCCTAGCCATGGTTCACAAGATCAGAAGGGCCAGATGTGGAGGCCGAGCCTTCTCGTATAACGCACCGAGGCTCTGGAACTCCCTCCCCCTCTGCCTTTGGGCAGAATCCAACTTGCTAACTTTCTGTAAGCACTCAAAGACCTTGCTCTTTTGACACCCAGACTAATCCACCTGTGCCTGCTTCTGCTCACGATTTCTGTTAGCACTAGGACGCCTGAGGGTAACTACCACCCTTTATAAATCCGCTTTCTAGTCTATTCTATTCTATTCTGCAGCACCACATATTTTGCAATGTAAACACTTTTTAATGATGAATAATGCACCTAAAAGCAAATAGGATTATAGTAGGAGAGAAGGGCTCTTCTCTCCTGAACCAAGAAGTGATTGACACTTTCCCAAAGCAATGGCTGAAGATGGGATGATCCAAACAAGCAATGAAAGAAGAGGGTAACTCTAAAACTCACTCACCCTCTTTATATGGCACATAAGTTGTCTTTGCCTTTGCCAAGCATAATGACTGAGCTGCAGTAGAAGCCAGGTTTAAACAAGATTATGTGGTCGATAGCATGTCTATCGATTAGCTCAAACAAAAGCATTATGAACAATGTAATTCACCACTTGTACTAAGCTGGCCTCTATGTGTCCCTGGCAGCAAGAAGAGCTGCAGGTCAGGATGAATGTGCATTGGCAGAGCTTCCCTTATATTTCATGGGTTTATGTTTAGGCTTACAAATCAGAAAAGTTAAGGTGAGTTTCACTCAGTTTGTTTATTCAATTCTGCCCATAGATGTGGTCAGGTGTGGACAATTGCATAACCAGGAAGGCATACAGCAAGGCCAGAAGTTTAAAATTCTACATGCAAGAGAACATTATAGTAGCAGCAGGAAGATGAGCTATCAAAATTACACTAATGTATGAACCGGAGCCTGGCAGGCCCCTGGCAACTAAGCAGCAAAATGAGAATCAGCTTTTCAGCGCATTAAGACCCTCACTGATGAGTAGTTCAGTATTTATATGACTATTGATTGATTGATTGATTGATTGATTGATTGATTGATTGGTCACCCGATGGGCAACATCTACTGAGAAGGCATGATGGGTAAAAAGTGTGCAAGTACCCCGGTTACTTACTGGTAATCTTCGTTACTCCGAGTCCAAGTCTTCCTCAATCCAGTCCTCTCCTTGAGATGTCAAGAGCCATATCTTGGGCAGATGACATATAATGCATAAATGGCTGACTTCAAACATTCTCTTATTTCTTAGACTTCTCTAATTTATTTATTTTTAAGGGATTTATAGCACGCACAGCTACTCCATAGAGTGTCCCGGCGTGAAGCCAAAACAACAGGGGAATCAAAGCAGAGTAAAAGAGAGACAGTCTAGTTGAACAGGAAGGGTTTTTAGCTTTTCTATAAACTGAGCGGGATTCTTCAAAATGCGTAGGTCCAGGGGAAGGGAATTCCAGTAAGTTGCTGCAAAAAACGGCAGAGAACTGCCGCCTTTACGTTTTAGACAAAACCTAGGGACAGACGCAAGAATCATATTCGAGGAGTGCAGAAACCTGCCAGGGGTGTAAAACTGAAAACGTTTCCTAAAATAGGCAGGGCCATACTCATAAAGTGCGGCATGAGCAATGGTAATAGCCTTAAACTTTATCCTAGGTTTTACTGGCAACCAGTGTAGATTACGTAAGTGATGCCTAACACTGGAGTGCGTAGGAAGGTCCAGTAGGAGACGAGCGGCAGCATTCTGAACCACCTGAAGTCTGTCCAGAGGGTAACATGGCAAACCGGCATAGAGTGCATTCACATAATCTATGCGAGAGGTGACCAAAGCACGAATGACAGTTTTTTAGCGGCGAGAGGCAATAGCGGCAAAAATGTACGGAGGATTTTTAAAATACCAAAGCAGATGCCAGTAAGTTTGCCAATCTGGTTACCAAAACTTAATTTCTCATCAAACCAGATGCAAAGATTTTTCACTGGATGGCCAGAAGGGGAAGACCGGGGGACTCAGTTGGCCAGCAGTGATGCCAAAACAAAGGGGGGAACTCCCCAAAGAAGAGAATCTCAGTTTTGTCTGTGTTACATTTTAACTGATTTATTTGCCCACATTACTCTGTGGTGCTGCTGGAACCGGGGGTTGATTCACAAAGCGTCACCGGGCACAGAGCTCACCAGGGTCACATGACTGCAGCTGACCCCGGGAAGGCAATAGGGCAGTGACAGCTTCAGGTGCTGAGAAGAAGGGGTGAAGCAGACCTGACCCGACCCCTCTGTCTCTATCACCCACTGACAAGGTTGAATCTGAGTCTTATAGAATCTTCCTTTTTATAGAGCTCTCAGTGGTACAGGTTTGCTGCTGCTATTACCCAGCATCTTTCTCTCTGAATGATGAAAGGATGAGTGGACCTTGAAAATCAGACAAGTCAGCAGCAAGTGCTTAACCTCCTGAGCCATATTTATACTTGATGGTATTCAATGTATCCCAAATGGCTGAGTTATCGATGGTTTAGTTGTAATGTTCCTGGAGAACTGTTGCTACTGTTCAAGACTTTAACTTTAGAACCAGTTTTTCAATGTTTTTCATTTGCTACATTTCAGATTGTAGGAAACACTCTTTAGTAGCACCTAAATGTGCGTTGTGTTTTGAGTCAGCTTGTTCTTGACCATCTGCCCAATAGATTACTTCAGGTTGGAAGGGGATCAGGGGAAGGTTTTCTACCCAGAAGGTAGGAAGTAATTGAAAGGTCTGAGAGTGCAGTGGGCACACAGCTGCTGCAGAAACTCAGGCGTAGGTTACACAGAGGGAAGCACCTGAGAAAGTCAAGTTGCATATCAGACCATGGTATGTATTGCATAAAACGCAAAGACTTTCTATGATGCCACAAAAATGACACCACAAAATATGCTGACGTATTCACCTGCAAACTTGGAAAAGAGCACTCCCAAGAACCCATTGATAAACAATATTAGCACACATGACACATTCCAATCAGAGCATTACAAGACACACCCCAGCTCACAGCATCACACCCCCTCTGCAGTACCTTACCACTGTGAAACACCAGGAAAGGCGATGGGGAGAAGCAGGCGCTGCCCTGCCTCGGCTGCACTCGAAGTATTTATATTTTTCCAGAATCACAATGTCCAGAGAGACTGGGTCAGATGGGAGCCTGTCTTCATTTATGCTGGCAGCTGAAGGAGAATATTCTTTTAATATCTATCCCACAGAAGGCAAATTAAGGTGCGGAAAGAAGTGCATTTACTCCATCAGTGGGAGGCACCGTTTACCAAAGCCTAGGGCTTTTCTTGTCTTTCGTTCTCACCTTATTTGATGTTTTCATTTGGAAACAAATTAAGTGACTTTAACAACCAATGAGACAGGTACATCTAACTTAGCATGAGTGTGTGATGTAGGCGAGAGGCAATGTTTAGCCTGTGCGCTTATCGTTTCACCGCATCTTTCATATAAAAATCACAATATATAAAAGTTACTAGAGGCCCAGAATGAGCTGTGGTCACGCAGTAAACATTGGTGGTGCGGGTGCGGTGCTAGTCAGTTGTCGTGGGAGCCTCCTACTCTGAATTTCCCTTTGGTAATAAGAAATTACAGAATGTGCCACTGTTTCCGCTTCATCTTTTTTATGACACATTCGTTTGCAGAAAACTTTAAAACCCTCATTTCCTTACACAAAACTGAATCAAGTACTCAGAAACTGCCTACAGTGAAAAAACGTCGTTTTCCAGTACCCCAGAGTGACTTACAAGTATCAACCTAAAGCAGTAAAATCTAAGAGCTCTGCTGCCGATAATATCTCAACTCACTTATTTACCTGTTCATGACTCAATCAGGTTTGCTTCTATACATTCTAAAAACTTGGAGACTCGCTAAGAAAGCTGCTTTTCTCAGAACAAGCAGAGAAAGTTGTGATGTTGGGATAGGGAGACATCCTTGAGCAAGACCTCTAAACTGGACAGTGTGACTGCTCTCCCCGTGCAGCTCCACCACTCGGTGCTGCCTCCTGAGCTCCCTGTTTCAGGGTGTTCAAGGCCCTCCTCCACACGCAGGCTGCTGCCTGCACCTCATCTCTGGTGGTCCAGTGGGAGAGCACTCTGCTATGCTGCTGTTCTGCCTCGGTTTGCCTCTTTTCTTTTGTTTTTGTACCCTCTTTTCTCTTTCTTTCATTGCCCACCTGTTTCACTTCACATTCTCTGCACTCTTCCTTTGTTTTCTCCCTGCAGCTGCAGCCCCCATGGCCCCTCCCTCTCCAGTGTGTCCTTGCCGATCCCGCATCCCAGCTGACCCGCACTCCCCAGATCCCTACTTAATGGTGCCATAGGCTTTCTGGAAAGGGGCGACCACTCGGTCCCCCCGAACGTATGGTTGGGTGCCCCGATCCTCCCGGGAAACCATTTTGGGCGGGGGGCGTGTCTCGGCTGGTATGCCCGAAGCGGCGTAGCCGGGGCGCGCCTTTTCCCGCCCAAGAGGGGTTGTCCTAGACACCTACACCGATGGCCACGCCCAGTAGGCGTACTGGATGAGGGTACACGCCCTCCTGAAGAAGAATAAATGGAGCGGGAATCCGAAGAAGCGTCCTCTTGTTCTTGTGTTTGGAAGGCTGCACCCACTCGTTGCTCGTGAGCCCTCGACGGAACAAGGAGCGAATTTTGAGAAATTCAGCTGTTTTTTAGAGTGGGCATTGATCGAGGCCACAGGGCATAGGAATGTTATGCATTATCTAGATGACTTTCTGTTCTTGGGAGCCGCCGGCGACACAAAATGTGCGCAGGGGCTACAGGACTTTTGCACCCTCATGAGGGAGTTTGGAGTGCCATTGGCACCGGGTAAGACGGTTGGACCATCTACTTCACTGGAGTGTCTGGGAATTGAGCTCGATTCTGTGGAGGGATGTTTCCGTTTGCCAGAAGGGAAGGTAGCTAAATTTAGGGCTTCCCTGGAACTTTGCCTTAGTAAGGCGAAAGTGACCCTGCACCAGTTACAGCAAACAGTGGGTCGGCTTAACTTTGCCTTGAGAGTGATACCGATGGCCCGCCCCTTTTCACGCTCTATTGCACAAGCTATGGTGGGTCTTAAGGAAGGACACCACCGCACGAGACTGTCTGCAGAGGTTCGCCAGGATATGCGCATTTGGTTGGCATTTCTGGCGGACTTCAACTGTCGAGTAGTGTGGAACAAGCCGCCGGCCTCTTCAGACGAGCTGGGTTTGTGGACTGACTCAGCGGGGAGCGTGGGATTTGGCGCCATCTTTGGTAACCGATGGTCGGCGCAAACATGGCCGGCGTGGTGGCATTCCTGCGGTCTCACAAGTAACATAGGGTTCCTTGAGCTATTTCCCATTTTTGTTGCTCTGATGGCATGGCCGGACGAGTTCAGAGATCGCTCTGTGGTATTTTGGTCTGATAATATGACTGTTGTCGAATGCATTAACAATCAGGCAGCACGCTGCAAATGGATCTTGAGATTGTTGAAGGAAGTCGTGCTGCTTTGCATGAGACTGAATGTACAGTTCAGGGCGAAACATGTGCCGGGTGTACTAAATCATGCGGCTGATGCACTCTCTCGTTCACATATGCAGGCGTTCAGGGGTTATCTACCAACAGCGGACCTAGCGGCGGCACCATTCCCCGAAGCACTCTGGCTAATCGGTGCCCCGGATTACAGGACCTCGTGGCAGCAAGCTTAGCCCCCAGGACAAGGAAGGCATACAAAGGAGCGTTTCGTTCCTATTGTGCATTTTTGGGTCCGACAGGGAGTCTGAACTGGGGTCGGGAGGATTCCTTCCTGGGGTTCCTGGTAGCACTGCACAGGGAAGGCCGATCAGCGGCAACGGCCAATAGACACAGGGCGGCCATCTCATTCATGGCGCAAGTGCATGGCATCAGAGACCCAACAGGTTCCTTTTTGGCGAAAAAAGCCCTTCGCGGCTGGCAGCGCCTCGAGGGTCGCAAGCAAGACGTGAGGCGCCCGATTGGCTCAGAAAGGTTGTCCCTACTTGTGGCAAAACTAGTCATGACATGCTCCTCCCAGTTCGAAGCAGTTCTGTTCCGGGCAGCTTTCGCATTAGCGTTCCATGGGGCTATGCGGGTAAGCGAACTGGTCGCAAGGAACAAGAAAGATGTGGAGGGAGGCTTGTGCAGGGATCACATCCTAATTAGGGGTGATTCGATGGTAGTTACGATAGCTAGGTCCAAGACTGACCAGGGAGCTATGGGAAACAGTGTTGTTGTCCAGCGCCTGCGAGGATCCCCCACGTGCCCGATAATGTGTATAGAGGAATACTTGACACTGAGGGCGGATACATGGGGGGGGAGTTTGCTGAGGCACATTGATGGCACCCCACTGACGAGGTTTCAGTTCCAAAGGGTGCTAGCACTGACAATCGCTGCGGCGGGCATGGACCCGTGCGATTTTGGGACCCACTCCTTTAGGATAGGGGCTGCTACTGAGGCTACAGCCAGGGGTCAGAGTGCAGAGGAAGTGAAACAGTTGGGACGATGGTCCTCGAATTGCTTCAAAAGGTATGTGCGATTGCACATGTTGTGAAGGCAAGTGTCAGGCACTCACGCTTCTTGTCTTCTGTTTGTTTTACAGTTTCGCGAGCATGTCATGCGGGGCGGAATGTGCAGTCGACCCAGTACCAAGGGACCAGCGGTCATGGATCACCGTCTGAGGAGAGAGTGGTTTGGGTCGTGGGCCACTCATACGTGAGGCGGGCCGGGGATGTATTCAAAGCAGGTGACGCGACTCGCGCAGCTGGGGAATACGGTACAGAGTGACCTTCCACGGAAGGGGCGGATTCGGTATTGACCAATTTCAGACTTTTGTGGAGGGTCTCTTAGGGCGGCAGAGGTCACCGCCATCTGTAGTCATAGTACACCTGGGGGGCAATGACTTGGTAACACTGGGTAGACGAGTATTGCTCGAAAAAGTGTTGTCTTCCGTTAGCTGGTTGGCAAAAAGAATCCCGGGGTGCACGATTGCCTGGTCCCACATGATTCCCAGGAAGGTATGGCGGGGGGGCCTTTCGGTGTCAGCACTGAACCATTCGGTGAAGAAGGTTAACAACAAAATTGGTAGATTGTTTCTATCGGCGCAGTTGCATAGTATTCCTCATGGGTGTATTCGGGGTGATCGTATGTATCTGAATGATGGGGTTCACCTGTCCCAGGAGGGGAATGTCTTACTCATAGGAGACTTCATAGCATGGCTAAGGGGTTTGAGGAAGCATGACCTTTAGGAGGAGTTTGTGGGGGGCCGGATAGCCGGTCAACTATCCGGCCTGTGGCGGTAAGGTCATGATCGGTGAGCAGTAAATTTCAAGGTCCCTAGAGGGGGGCGCCACCCACTATGGATGGGAGCGCCCGGGGGGAGGCGGCCATTGGCCCCTCCCACAGTGAGGCGGCACCCACTAAGGATGGGTCGCCTAAGGGGAGACGGCCATAGGCCCCTTCCAGGGGAGGAGGCGGCTATATGCCCCTCCTACGAATTTCCCGGGGCCCGGTTATCCGCGACGGCGGATATGATAGAGAGTGTGGGGGTAGGGGGGGGAGTCCACCCTGCCTTCCTACAGATACCTCACGCAGGTGCTCGGACGACCTTTAAGATGGCGTCGAGCGGAAAAAGGTGGCCCCCAACAAGACAAGGGAAATTGGAGTTGGCAAGGAGGGTACAGTCCTCTGCGCGGCCGCCACTCACACCGTGAGGGCGAGAGTTTTGGTAGTAGGGATCTGACACCGGTTAAGACCTTGCCGTTGGCCCTTAATGCTAGGATGTACAATTTTAATTTAGAATGTATGCATTTGCAGGATGTTAGACTCGGCTAGGAAACCTTTGTATTAGAGATTTGTTAAGGTTAGCCAAAGAACATGTCTTCATCGAAATGTAATAAATGAAAATTGTACATGATTATGAATCTTTTATTTAATGTTTTAAATTTTGTTTCATATTTTAATAAATACGGCCGGGAGGGTGACTCCCTCCTGCCTTCCAAAAGTTCAGAACTGCGTCCGACTTCCCATCCTTGGGGATTGTGTTGGGAGGGGTGACAGGCATCCCGGCCATATGGAAAGGGGCGACCACTCGGTCCCCCCGAACGTATGGTTGGGTGCCCCGATCCTCCCGGGAAACCATTTTGGGCGGGGGGCGTGTCTCGGCTGGTATGCCCGAAGCGGCGTAGCCGGGGCGCGCCTTTTCCCGCCCAAGAGGGGTTGTCCTAGACACCTACACCGATGGCCACGCCCAGTAGGCGTACTGGATGAGGGTACACGCCCTCCCGAAGAAGAATAAATGGAGCGGGAATCCGAAGAAGCGTCCTCTTGTTCTTGTGCTTGGAAGGCTGCACCCACTCGTTGCTCGTGAGCCCTCGACGGAACAAGGAGCGAATTTTGACCCTCCCACCAACCCCTGATGGCAATGTTTGGTTTTGCAATAAAGTTTTGCTCTCTTTTTTCCTCCTTTAGAAGTAAATAAACGTCTAGATTGAGGATGTGACTTCTGTCTGTAGGATACTGTGTTCGTGTCGAGTAAACAGTCTTGATGCAATTAGAGATGCTGATATTTCTTCCTTAGTAGGTGAACAAATGTCGTATTTATTTCTTGGTCGGGCGGTAAGGTCATGATCGGTGAGCAGTAAATTTCAAGGTCCCTAGAGGGGGGCGCCACCCACTATGGATGGGAGCGCCCGGGGGGAGGCGGCCATTGGCCCCTCCCACAGTGAGGCGGCACCCACTAAGGATGGGTCGCCTAAGGGGAGACGGCCATAGGCCCCTTCCAGGGGAGGAGGCGGCTATATGCCCCTCCTACGAATTTCCCGGGGCCCGGTTATCCGCGACGGCGGATATGATAGAGAGTGTGGGGCTGGGGGGGGAGTCCACGCTGCCTTCCTACAGATACCTCACGCGGGTGCTCGGACGACCTTTAAGATGGCGTCGAGCGGAAAAAGGTTGCCCCCAACAAGACAAGGGAAATTAGAGTTGGCAAGGAGGGTACAGTCCTCTGCGCGGCCGCCACTCACACCGTGAGGGCGAGAGTTTTGGTAGTAGGGATCTGACACCGGTTAAGACCTTGCCGTTGGCCCTTAATGCTAGGATGTACAATTTTAATTTAGAATGTATGCATTTGCAGGATGTTAGACTCGGCTAGGAAACCTTTGTATTAGAGATTTGTTAAGGTTAGCCAAAGAACATGTCTTCATCGAAATGTAATAAATGAAAATTGTACATGATTATGAAACTTTTATTTAATGTTTTAAATTTTGTTTCATATTTTAATAAATACGGCCGGGAGGGTGACTCCCTCCCGCCTTCCAAAAGTTCAGAACTGCGTCCGACTTCCCATCCTTGGGGATTGTGTTGGGAGGGGGTGACAGGCATCCCGGCCATATAAGGGCATGCACGTCCGTGCCCATCTGCGAGCCAACCACAACCAGGGACCCTGGTCCTCTGACCCACAACCGCTACAGTCTCAAACCCAGATGCAACCACTCTCAGCTCTCAATGTTGAACAACACCCACAGCTCTCTCTCCTGTCTACACTACAGTTGCAACTTCACCCACCTTCGTACCCCAGCTACATCTCCCAACCTACCGGACATAACCATTAACAAACTTCTCCACTGCATCATCCTCAAAGCACAATCCACACACAAGCAAGCCATAGAAAGCTGGGGACTCCTCAACACCTGCTCACACAACGTTGCCTTTCTCACAGAAACCTGGGCCACCGTCAACTCTGCACCCACCATACACAACGGATACAAGATCTTGTGCAAGCTCGCCCAATCCACACACTAGGGAAAGTGTTGGATAGTGGAAGGCTAAAAATTACTATTCCCACTATAGTTTGTGCAACAGTGGGGAAAGTGTTGGATAGCAGAGGGGTAAAAAAATATTTCCACTGTAGTCATTTCAAAATTAAAAACAAACAAATTAGCAACTAAACAAACGATTTTAAAAAACAAAAGCAATAAAACATATATAAAAGTTTTAAATATTACAAATGGTAGAAACGGATTAGAATGTTAAAAAGATCTAACAAATACCTAGAAAGATTATTTATATTAATTCAAAAATAAATGTTAATAGAAATTGTTTCCTACCCTATAACACCACACAATTCACAACCCACATATCATTTTACAAAAAAAATTTACCTACATAATAAACCTACTTAACTAACAATTAAACACATATTATTAATTTATAAAAATGTAAAACAAATAAAAATGTGTTTATTCCCCAAACGTTACCCCTATAAAACCAAAACACACACACAAAATAACAATAAAAGCTTACCAGAAATTTTGATAATCAACTAATTATGAATTATTTAAACATAAATTACGTTCCACC
>NW_028247501.1:0-27845 GCF_964263255.1 Lissotriton vulgaris | reverse complement strand
TAAAAAAATTAATAAACGGAGCACGGTGTCCCCACAGCAGGCAACCCGCTCAGTATGCATATACAACATAAAAAGAAGCCGCCATTGTCAAAGTAAATAGTGCTCACCCACTAGATAAAGCATGCCATAATAGGAGCGAAGTAAAAGGTCCAGTCCAAATGGAGACAGGGCGGTACCAAGGCGGGACTAACAAGCCTCATAATGATTCGGAAGCCAGCGTTTACCAGTGACAATGACAGAAGCCAATTACAAATATGAGAGGAGTGTGGATGAGGCTTTCACAGCATACCCTACTACAGCATGCCTCGCAGAGCGAGCAGCGCATGCGCGCTGTTGCCAGGCTCAACCTGTAAAGGTCCTGTAAATACATCAACACAACAGGGTGCACGTGCAGAAACGAATCACTTAACATGTGTGAAAAGAACGATTTTTAGACAAATTAAATTCCGAAGAGAGATGCCCAAAACGAGGTCAAAAATAAAGTGCAAAAATGGTTAGCGTGCGTTAAAAACAACAGACCAAGTTTTACATTACGCAGTGACATCCCTAGAAAGTGGAGTTTTTTGGTTATATATTGATGCCCCGGATCAGACAGCTATACCCACTGGCACTCTACATCAGATTAACTAGAATAAATCAAGACGCTGCATCTACCAGAGTGTGCAACAAACTACATATTCAGTGCTGGTCATCATACACAGTTCTGCATGGACATGCTCTTCATGCCAGCCCCAGATGCTTTCTCGGCATCTCTCGTTTAGATTCTCCCACGTGGGATTTCTGCTCATACCCCTATCTTTCTACACATTGTAGAGGCTAACAGTCGGATATCCTATGCAGCACCTCAATGCATAGCATCTCCAAGACAAAACCTATAGATGCAGTAGGGCAAGAGGTCATGCGCTACTTCCAATTAAACGCTGGGTCGGTGCGCAAACCGGGTGTTCTTTGGGAAGCGTGCAAGGCAATAGTCTGAGGATACGCGTTAAATACTCTTAGGCACGACAAGAAAACTAGATACCAGCAGGTCATGCAGCTGGAGTCCCAGGCCCTTCTCCTAGAGTCGCAGCTTTCCACCGCACCCCACAGCGTCGTCACTAGTCAGTTGGCGCTGATTTAGGAGAATGTTAAAATACGATCCTTGGAAGCAGCAAAACAGATCTGGCATTGGTTGACATTCCGGCTCTAGGCCAGTAAGGTTATCCCAGAGATTACAGATGGGAACTGTCTCACCCACTGTAGCTCTCCTGCCATTGCTTATACTTTTGCAGACTAATATTGGTGGCTTTACGCGACTTTTCTGCATCCTGTGGATGAAATGGCGGCTCCTCTCCTTGATGAGGTGCCACTGTCTCACCTGTCGAACATTGAGAGCTGGTAACTAGAGGACCTCATCACGGCAGAAGAAATAGGGGAGGACATCTCGAAGATGGCAATTGGTATAACGCCTGGGCCAGACGGGTACCCTATAGAATTCTAAGTAAAATATAGAGAAATTATCCCCTCTGAAGCAATGGAAGTTGGCTCCCTTTCCAGAGCGATTGATCAAGCCACGATTGTGGTCCTACCTAAAACACTTCCTCCATCGACCTCTTGTGCAGACTCTAGCCCCATATCCCTTATAAATGGTGAGGTTACATTCTTTGCAACTATTCTTTCCTCCTAATTACGAAGGGTCCTTTGGTCCATCCAGACTAGTGTGGTTTCATACCCTCTAGGAGCATGAGACTATGCTTTCCTCCACAGGGCGCTGGCACATTGCCACCTCTAGTCCCCTCTGTTAGCATTGTTATTGCTAGACTTTAAAAAAGCTTTATATACCATTAATTTTGGGTATCTGACAACTGTGCTGGAGAAGGCAGGATTCAGACCCTGATTCTGAGGCCTTGTTTGGGTTCTCTACTTCAATCCAACAGATAGAGTACAAATCAATGGAGTGGTCTCCGATGTGTACCCTCTATGGCAAGGAACCCACCAGGGCTGTCCCCGATCTCCCCTCCTGTTTAGAGTTAGCTATTGAACCCCTTGCAAGGCTTGTACATTGTGAAGCACTGATACATGGGTGATAGCGGAGACTAGGGCATGAGAATCGCATAACCATTTATGTGGACCAGATCCTTCTATATCTGGCAAACCCTCCTGGCAGTGGACCCCGAAACCGCCAGATTTGGAGACTTTGAACGTATGCGTCGGAACTAAAGGTCAATCCCACTAAATTGGCGCTAGTTCCATAGGCTCTCCCTCGAGACTGTCGGACTGGCAAACACCTATCCCAATATGCTGCATTACTTTCGGCTACTTGGGTATGCAGGTTGCCTTGAATCCCTCACTGACCTGGTCCCTTAACATCACTCCTCTTACTCGTAAGGTCAAAGAGGACCTTAGAAAGTGGATGACACTCCAGCTCAGGGGGAGAATAGCGGTGTATAAAATGATACTGCCAAGCTGACTATCTCCTCCAAGATTTTACCCACATTATTTCCCGCCATTGGTTTCGGGCGATAGATTGAGTGGCAATCACCTTTCTATGACACAATTAGAGACCTCGCTTGGCATTTGGAAACTACCAAAGTGCTCCTTACAATGGCGGATTGGGTATGTCTAATTTTTTTCAAAGACCAAGGATACTTTGTTATGCATTTTCTGGTACTGGTGATGGTAACTGTAACTCTGTTAAGCATGAGTTTAATTTGGATTAAGCACTACAATCCTCTTAATTTGTCATCGTGTATGTGAAATAAGGCTTGTAATCGCTCTTGAGATATGTTTAACATCTTTAATCACAGCTTTTAGTTTGCTGAATTAAAACTTGTTTTGAAATTGTGCACAAAGCAATAAGGCATTTGTGAGTTTGCCTCCCCTCTGTTGGAAGGGGGAGTCTCTAGTTGGCGCAGTGCAGTACTAGCGACAAGCAGGGACTCTCTCTTCCTGGTCAGGGCTGAGGGTTACCTTCAAGAAATAACCCCTGCTTACCCGTTAGGTAGTGTGGCGCAAGCAGTCTAGGCTAAACTCTGGAGTACATTGGGTTAAACATTTGCAGCATCACACACAATAAACCAACAACCCACCACACAAGGACACAAGACTGGATTCTTTGTAAAAATATACCTCTTTATATAAACTTTACGCAGGCTTGTAAATACAGTCTTTTCAAGAAATGGTTCCAGTTACTTTCAATAGACCATATATACTCTTCCAGCAGTGCCTTGTAAATACAGTCTTTTTACTTTCTAAAAGTGGTTCCAGTTACTCTTGAAAATGGGCCACAGTTCGTGTTTAGCGTTAAAAGAATTGTTCTTGTGCTTTTGAAAAGGGTTGCGGACTCTTCCCTAGTCCTGGTACGTTCCTCTGGTAAGATTTATGATCAGCCTGGGCCTCTCTGCGCCAACTATCAGACCCGGTCTGCCCAATCTCACGCTTCTAGCGAGATCGGCGGCCGGGGAGTCACTGTCTGCCTGACGAGCGCGCTGCGCGGCTGTCAGGGGAGAGAGCGGGGGCCCGGGGAGCGCTCACAGCGCGACTCCGGGGGCTCGGCTGAGGCAGAGGGCGGTGCGAGCGAGGCGGGACAGGGGCTCGCACCGCGGGACGGGAAACAGTACCTGTGTCTTTCTTGGGGTCGGGTGCAGGCCGGCTCGGCGGTCCACGTCGCGGTGTCTTCCTCCCGGGGTTGGAGCGAGCGGCGGCTCGGCTCTGGCTCGGAGGTTGGCGTTGCGGCGCGGGTCGGGCCGACGGCGACACACCTCAGGTCCTGAAAAAGGGGGGCAGAGCCCCGGGTAGCAGCGTGAGGCGCACACAAGCCTCTCAGGTCACAGCAAACACGTGGCAAAGTCCGTTCTTGCGATGCTTCGCAGTTAGGCAGGCGGTAGGGACGGTGATTAGGCCAGCGAGGCTGGGCCTTACGGTGTCACCTGGTGCCGGCCAGTTAGCAGATGCGGTGCTCGGCGGGACGGGGTGCCAAGGGCCTCTTAGGAGGGGCGCAGGGATTCTTTCACGGCGCGCTCCTCTTTCCTTCAGCAGCTGTGTCGATCGGGTTGCTGGCTCACAGCAGCTCCTTCTTCCAGGGGGACAGGGTAGCGCCCACTGTTCCTGGGGCGCTGGTCAGGGGGCAAGTTCCACAGCAAGCCCTTGGAGATCTTTTCAGGAGTTTGGCACAAGTTGAATAAAAGCAAAGTCTTTCAGTCTTTCTTCTCCTGCTCTCCTTCAGCAGCGAGGCACCCACCACAGGCCAGTCTCTTGGGGTCAGAGTCAGTACTTCTCCTTGCAGCTTCCAGGGTCCTCCTCTTCAGGCAGAGCTTCTTCTTTGCGCAAACTGGATCTAATTTACAAGGAGCAGGGCTCCTACTTTTATACCCAGTTTCTTTTGTTCTTACAGGCCAGGGGGGCCTTTGCATAACTGTTCTCAGTCCCTGAGCACTTGTGATGGGTACTTCTGCTTCTGCAGTCAGTGTGAGGGCAGGCACATCAGCCGCTCCCCAGGGGGGCGGAGCCGGCATTGTGAAGACAGGGGCAGCTTGAGCACTTTGTTGACAAGCTTCGGTCCTTCCTGGTCCAGGTGCAGGCTGAGTCATCAGTCGCTCCCCAGGGGGGCGGAGCCAGCATTGTGGAGGCAGAGCACAGCCTGATGCATCATTCAGGGAAACTCCCACCTCCCACTAAGGTGTCATCCTGCTATTCACCCACTGTCCACACCCAGCCCTGTCACTCACACAACTCAGACAGTCAGATACACACAAGAGCAGAGGCGGGCTGAAATGGTTAGGCAAGCAAATGCTAACTTTCTAAAAGTAGCATTTGCAAACCCAGGATATTAAAATAAACTTTACTAAAAGAAATATTTTATTATTCTGAGTTCAGGCATACTAAACATGACTCTCTACCATGTTCCCTGAGCCTGCTGGGATTATAGAGTGTAATAAATTCCAGCAGCCCATTCTGGCCTAAAGGGAGCAGGTAGCCTTACAATAGTGAAAAACGAATTTGGCTGTAATTCACTACTAGGACATGCCACACACATCAGGGCTTGTCCTACCTTACACTTACAATGCACCCTGCCCTCAGGCCTACCATAGGGGTGACTAATATGAAGTTAAGGGAAGGTTTAGGGGCTGGCAAGTGTGTGCACTTGCCCAGCCAGCATGACAGTACCAGACTGCACGCAGGTTCTGCAGTGGCAGACCCTAGATACATTTTAAGGCTGCTTCTGTGGGTGGCGCAATCAGCGCTGCAGGCCCACTAGCAGTATTGGCATTTACAAGCCCTGGCACTCCTGGTGCACTTTACTAGGGACTAACAGTAAATCCAATGAACCAATCATGGACATCAATCACATGTACAATTTTCAGTAGGGAGAGCATATGCACTTTAGCACTGGTCAGCAGTGGTAAAGTGCCCAGAGTCATTAAACCAAACAAAATAGGTCAGAGAGAGTATTGGAGGAAGGCAAAAAGTTTAGGGATGACCCTGCCAAGAGGCCCAGGTCCAACACAACCCCCTTCCAGCCAAAACGCAGGGTAGACCAATCACCACTGTGATGGGCTTCCCTGCTTGGGGCGATAGAACATGGACCTGGCCCGCAACAGCAGGGGCACATTCCAGTTCTACGCCAATCAGAACCTATTTTAAATCCTCTGTACATACTCTCAGGGTCCACCCAGCTACTCCATGGGGCACCCTTCTCTTCCTCTGTGGACACCACCTTGGCAGCACCTAGTCTTAATTCGCTCCCAGGTGTGTCCCAACAGACAGTCATCAAATCACAGTGGCCACTGACAGTAGTCAGGAATGAGACCCAGGCCTTATGCCTCTCAGTGCTCTCAAACCTCTGTGGCCTTAAAGAGCGGGGGGCAGTAGCCCCAGGTGCTTGGCACCCTTTGTCCACTCTCTCTCCTGTCAGGTCAGGTATGACATCCTGGCACTGACCCACCAGCTCCAGGCCTCTACCTGGCAGCTGGACCCAAGACTGGGGTAGCCTCCCCCACACCCGGTCCTCCTCCTTGGGGCTCTGTACCCTCCCACCTGGAGTGGTACCCCCTTCCAGAATTGTCAGGGCACCTGTGGCAGGTGACCTGCACAATCCGCCCACCAGTTCAGGGGTGCTATCCTGCAACTGGGGCACCAGGTCAGGGGGGACACCCTGCACCTGGCCCGTAAACCTAGGGTCTAGACCCTCTAGTTGAACCGGGGTCAGAGGCGATGACTTCCTCCCTCTGCACCCCCTTCGAGAGTACTGCCCACTCCCAACTGGAGTGGTACCCCTAGAAGTGACATGGGTCAGGACACTGATTACAGTGGTCCTGCCCTCCAGATCAGACAACACCTGAACCTGGCTCTCCAACTCAGGGACCCAACCCTGCAGTTGAACTCTTGCCTGGCGCACCAGGACTTCCCGGGGCGCACGCATGCCCCCCCTGAGGGTGGCACATAGCTCATGTGCCGTGCGACAGTCTGCCTGGCGCAGATCTCCCAACCCCTGTCCATCTGACAGTGCGGGAAGATCCCCCAGGACAGAAGTGGTGTCCCCATGGTCATTCACTGGGGACGCAGCCCTGCTGGCTGGCCCCTGACCCACTGGTTCTTCCACTGGGGACTGTTTCCCCCTCTCGCCCCTCCTTCTGGACTTCTGCACCCTCCCAACTGGAGTGGTACTGCCAGACACCAGAACTACTGGAGCTCTGTTTACAGAGCCTCCACGTTCTCTAGCCACTGGGGGATCCCCCTCAGCGGGTGACTCATCCGGACAGCCTAGGCTCCCCACCTGGTGTTCCCTTAAAGAACCATCCAGGCTCTGAGACTGAGGTTGGGCACTACCGGGACAAAACCCATTCTCACTCCTTCCCCTCAAGGACAGGACGTGAGGCCCTACACCCCTCTCACTACCACAGGACCTAGCTGGGCTACTCTGCGCCACTTCCACCACTCTGGGCTGGAAGATACCTGAGCCACTCCCCACAGGATCACACCCCAATGCCTCTCCAGACCCTCTGGAATCCACCACAAGGTCTGCCTCCAATGTGAGCTCCCTGGGGTCAGAAAACTCACTCTCAAACAGGTGTTGGCATAGCTCTGGAAAACTGGGACTTAAAGTATGCTCTCCCACAATTGGATTACACAGCCCCCTAGCAGGGTTAACCAAACTATCCTTCACCTCACCATCCAGCGCCTCACACACATACTCCACACCATCCTTCTGAGACTGGCCAGACAGTAGCGGACTGTCTCTGTCACACAACCCACACTCTTCTGGGCGGTCCTTACACTCACCCACCAGGACCTCAACCATGGGGGAATCCCTCCCACCACTAGGACCATGAACTCCTACGCCAGTCACCCTATTCCCTTCAGGGTCGCTGCGCACTACTGGAGCTACCTCATGCCCTTGAACCTCCTGGCGTAAGTTAACCCCCTCCAAGTCAGGTGCCATATCTCTAGGTGCGCGCACTATGCTGTCAGCACTAGATACCTTAATGTTGCTGCCACCATCTGAGCTGGACTCCACCTCCAACTCAGCAAAGCTCAATCTCTGAGCTACACATATTTCTTGTTGCTGGGCTGAAGCCCTCCTGGCCTCAAGCCCCTCGAGCTCCAAGTCAAGTTTCCTCATTCTTAAGTCATGCGCAAGCTCCATTTTCATTTCTTCCAGGGCTAACTTCCTAGATTCTAGCTCCAGTTGGCAATTCCATTTCAGCTCCGCCAACTTCATTTCATGTTCTCGGGTGGCCTGTCTGTCCGCCAGCTCCTCTGGTGACAGACCTCGGCCAGAAACACTGCTACCCAATGGGGAGGTTGCACCCCTCCACTCTGGAGTCAGGGGTCCCTCCAGCTGCTGTTCTGCATCCTCAAAATCAAAATCCTTTCCAGGGGCATTCCTTGCCTTGACCCAGGCCCTCAGCGCCTTTTGGAACTGCTCCCTTCTGGAGAGTCCGGTCATGGAAATGTTCAAATTTTTGCAGAAGCTCTTGAGCTGTTTCCCAGTATAGTTTTCTAGTTTCTCCCAATCACAGTCAATAGAAGAAATGGATGGTGCCTTTTCCATTTTCACTGACACCGGCATGACGTAAAACACATGGAGATCTCTTCTAGCAACACATAAATCAAAAAAAGTCTGTGGCTTAGGTTACTGGACTGTAATCACTATGCAATGGTCAGTAGCTAAGGTAAAACACTGCAAATGTAAATTCGCGATCCTCACCGCTGCCACCAATGTTGGAAGGGGGAGTCTCTAGTTGGCGCAGTGCAGTACTAGCGACAAGCAGGGACTCTCTCTTCCTGGTCAGGGCTGAGGGTTACCTTCAAGAAATAACCCCTGCTTACCCGTTAGGTAGTGTGGCGCAAGCAGTCTAGGCTAAACTCTGGAGTACATTGGGTTAAACATTTGCAGCATCACACACAATAAACCAACAACCCACCACACAAGGACACAAGACTGGATTCTTTGTAAAAATATACCTCTTTATATAAACTTTACGCAGGCTTGTAAATACAGTCTTTTCAAGAAATGGTTCCAGTTACTTTCAATAGACCATATATACTCTTCCAGCAGTGCCTTGTAAATACAGTCTTTTTACTTTCTAAAAGTGGTTCCAGTTACTCTTGAAAATGGGCCACAGTTCGTGTTTAGCGTTAAAAGAATTGTTCTTGTGCTTTTGAAAAGGGTTGCGGACTCTTCCCTAGTCCTGGTACGTTCCTCTGGTAAGATTTATGATCAGCCTGGGCCTCTCTGCGCCAACTATCAGACCCGGTCTGCCCAATCTCACGCTTCTAGCGAGATCGGCGGCCGGGGAGTCACTGTCTGCCTGACGAGCGCGCTGCGCGGCTGTCAGGGGAGAGAGCGGGGGCCCGGGGAGCGCTCACAGCGCGACTCCGGGGGCTCGGCTGAGGCAGAGGGCGGTGCGAGCGAGGCGGGACAGGGGCTCGCACCGCGGGACGGGAAACAGTACCTGTGTCTTTCTTGGGGTCGGGTGCAGGCCGGCTCGGCGGTCCACGTCGCGGTGTCTTCCTCCCGGGGTTGGAGCGAGCGGCGGCTCGGCTCTGGCTCGGAGGTTGGCGTTGCGGCGCGGGTCGGGCCGACGGCGACACACCTCAGGTCCTGAAAAAGGGGGGCAGAGCCCCGGGTAGCAGCGTGAGGCGCACACAAGCCTCTCAGGTCACAGCAAACACGTGGCAAAGTCCGTTCTTGCGATGCTTCGCAGTTAGGCAGGCGGTAGGGACGGTGATTAGGCCAGCGAGGCTGGGCCTTACGGTGTCACCTGGTGCCGGCCAGTTAGCAGATGCGGTGCTCGGCGGGACGGGGTGCCAAGGGCCTCTTAGGAGGGGCGCAGGGATTCTTTCACGGCGCGCTCCTCTTTCCTTCAGCAGCTGTGTCGATCGGGTTGCTGGCTCACAGCAGCTCCTTCTTCCAGGGGGACAGGGTAGCGCCCACTGTTCCTGGGGCGCTGGTCAGGGGGCAAGTTCCACAGCAAGCCCTTGGAGATCTTTTCAGGAGTTTGGCACAAGTTGAATAAAAGCAAAGTCTTTCAGTCTTTCTTCTCCTGCTCTCCTTCAGCAGCGAGGCACCCACCACAGGCCAGTCTCTTGGGGTCAGAGTCAGTACTTCTCCTTGCAGCTTCCAGGGTCCTCCTCTTCAGGCAGAGCTTCTTCTTTGCGCAAACTGGATCTAATTTACAAGGAGCAGGGCTCCTACTTTTATACCCAGTTTCTTTTGTTCTTACAGGCCAGGGGGGCCTTTGCATAACTGTTCTCAGTCCCTGAGCACTTGTGATGGGTACTTCTGCTTCTGCAGTCAGTGTGAGGGCAGGCACATCAGCCGCTCCCCAGGGGGGCGGAGCCGGCATTGTGAAGACAGGGGCAGCTTGAGCACTTTGTTGACAAGCTTCGGTCCTTCCTGGTCCAGGTGCAGGCTGAGTCATCAGTCGCTCCCCAGGGGGGCGGAGCCAGCATTGTGGAGGCAGAGCACAGCCTGATGCATCATTCAGGGAAACTCCCACCTCCCACTAAGGTGTCATCCTGCTATTCACCCACTGTCCACACCCAGCCCTGTCACTCACACAACTCAGACAGTCAGATACACACAAGAGCAGAGGCGGGCTGAAATGGTTAGGCAAGCAAATGCTAACTTTCTAAAAGTAGCATTTGCAAACCCAGGATATTAAAATAAACTTTACTAAAAGAAATATTTTATTATTCTGAGTTCAGGCATACTAAACATGACTCTCTACCATGTTCCCTGAGCCTGCTGGGATTATAGAGTGTAATAAATTCCAGCAGCCCATTCTGGCCTAAAGGGAGCAGGTAGCCTTACAATAGTGAAAAACGAATTTGGCTGTAATTCACTACTAGGACATGCCACACACATCAGGGCTTGTCCTACCTTACACTTACAATGCACCCTGCCCTCAGGCCTACCATAGGGGTGACTAATATGAAGTTAAGGGAAGGTTTAGGGGCTGGCAAGTGTGTGCACTTGCCCAGCCAGCATGACAGTACCAGACTGCACGCAGGTTCTGCAGTGGCAGACCCTAGATACATTTTAAGGCTGCTTCTGTGGGTGGCGCAATCAGCGCTGCAGGCCCACTAGCAGTATTGGCATTTACAAGCCCTGGCACTCCTGGTGCACTTTACTAGGGACTAACAGTAAATCCAATGAACCAATCATGGACATCAATCACATGTACAATTTTCAGTAGGGAGAGCATATGCACTTTAGCACTGGTCAGCAGTGGTAAAGTGCCCAGAGTCATTAAACCAAACAAAATAGGTCAGAGAGAGTATTGGAGGAAGGCAAAAAGTTTAGGGATGACCCTGCCAAGAGGCCCAGGTCCAACACCCTCTTATTGTTGTTTATTTTTCGCAGTGCCCCCTGAAGGGGAACAAATCCCGAAATGCATCGGGTACTCAACACATCATTGTAAAAGTGATTTAATTTGTTAAATAGGCCATTTTATTGATTTCCTTGAGTTTGTTTTTATGTTCATTGTACAAAGCCCAAATGTAAACCTTTCTTTGAATATATATTTAATAGTGACTCACAATATGAACAGTCAACATGACATATAAGAAGTGAATACTACTGAGAAAACTTTTGTGACACAAGATTATTTTGTGCAAAAATCTGTAATAGATTTGTGTGCGGTGCGGTCAGGTTACATGTAACTAGTGACACTTGCAGTATCTTACGAGTTACTTACCTTCGGTAAAAATGTATCTGGCAAAGACTGTCAAGCCGCAGATTCCTTAACTTAGAATATCCACAGGCGTGAGACTGGTTCCGGAAATTTTTGGCAGCAGAACCTCTGAGCGCCGGCGCCACATGAAACCGCCGGACGTTGCCATACGTGACGTCAGTGAGGCCATATAGGTCCCTCCAGGCGCGCTGACGTCAGTTTTCTTCAGAGAAACCTTTCCGCGGCAATACGCGGAGCCAGCAACTAAAAACTGTGAAAGTATGGCAACACTGTGCGAGGAATGAAAATTCTGTGTAAAAGGAAGGGGGGAGGGATGGTGAAAGGCACCCTCCTAAACACAGAATAGACACTGCCTAAATAAATAAGGGGAGACTGTGAGAAAGAGCCCGGCAAGCCAAGCGGAGGCCCCTTCCCGAATGTAACAAGGGAAGAACATCACAATAGACTGAGATAGACCGATGGTGCCCTGTGGAACTGAGCCGTCTAGTAGGAACGGAACATAGAAAGAACAAAAGTCCACTGTAGGAAAGAAAGAGAAGACTGGCCTTTCCCCTCTGAAACAAACGATGGATAAGAGCACAACCGACTCTCAAAAAGGATGATCACGACGGAGACCAGGACTCCGAGGCAGTAAAACAAACTGAAGGGAAGGGAACTGGAGAGTAAAACGACCTTCCTTCGAATGAAAAGTATCATGTAACAGAAAGAAGCCCTTCAGCAGAGGTTAACTGTATATGAAAGCACCCCCTGAAGATAAATCCCAAGGGCAACTGAAGAGGCCAGTGGAGAACACCACTAGAAAAGGTCCTCGCATAACAGGGAGGCTCGTGGAAGTTAAGGAATCTGCGGCTAGACAAAGTCTCTACCAGATACACCGTTACGAAGGTAAGTAACTTGTACATCTGATACACATCTAGCCGCAGATTTCTTAACTTAGAACAGATACAATATCCATGCCCAAAATGGAGGTGGGTCTGCGACAGGACAACAGAAAGCGCCAGGCATGTGATCCCGCCACAGGGTGACGGATAAAGGGGAAGAAACTGTGGCAGAACAGCAGTCCGACAGCAACCCCAGCAGCTCGAAGAGCAGAAGTCACAGGATAGAAGATATCGGACAACATGCCAGAATGACGACACACCGTACCAGAATAAAAAATGACAGGTAGAATGGTATGATCCCCAGAAGAAAGAGAGAAGGAACACTCTCCACTAAACAACACACGAAAAGTGCATGAACCCAAGCTTGGAATGTACTGGAAAAGATGCAACCAGCGCCTAACAGACCAGGTATAAAAGGAGGCCAAAAGTGCCAGTGGCAAAAGCCCAAAGGCAAGCCAGAACCTGAACAATGCATTGGAGATAGTCAGCAGGACAAGAAGCCCGCCAAGCGCTCACCCAGCCCCAAAAGGGCAAAAGAGGAGCAATAGCCTCAACCCCTAACCCGCTGAAGCAGGTAGGACATGCCACTGGCAGACGATACTAGAGGCCGTAAGTGGCGTACATATGAACAGAAGAGCGCCCAACTGGGCAGCACGAAGCCAAAAGGAGGAACCACTACCACAGACTTGTTGACAGTAAGCAATGACCACTGGCATCATAAAAACTGTCCGACAGGCGTAAGACTAACAAGAGACGGCCACTGTGAAGGGAGAGGCCAAAAACGTCAAGTTAACGAACGGCGGAAAAAGTCTTAAATCCCAGACCAACACTCCAAAAGACACGATAGTGTTGAACACCAAAAAAAGAGCATATGACTATTGGAAACACTCCAGGAAGTTGGAGCAAGGAGGAACCCACAGCAACCAACATGTACACATAAAGTAGATGCCGGACCACACCAAGCACATTTAAGAGCTGGTAGGAGCCATTTACGAAGAGGATACCATGAAACCTCTAAAAGAGATGGATAACCATGGCGAAAGCAGACGGCATGCATCAAGGAAAAACATAGAATAACGTACAACTGACATTCAATAGGCGCATGGAGCCCACATCACCTCCAGGCCCAGGGAGATAAGCAAGGCTATATAATAGCGTACAAGTACCCCACATGGAGTACGTATACCCCGGACAACGGGGGACACCTCAGGGCAAAAGCCAGGTCAAAAAGAATGCAGCAACGAACCGAACCCATGAACAGAGTTCCGGGCCGTAATGATGTTACCACGGTGAACTACCGGCTGAAAGCCACAAGCAGAGGACACAGCAACCTGTGAAAGACGGCCACAGAAGGCCAACAGACAACAGAAAGCAAAATGCATCCAAAAGATGCTAATAAAAGGGTAAACACCCTTGGCCACATAAAATATGACATAAGGCTCACTGCTTTTGTTAGACTCAGAGCGAATGTAGAGGCTCCTTGCCCATGTTAAAACAAAGCGCAACGAACGGATGCAGAAATGAAAAAGCACCCACGAACACAGGTTTAAGAGGACCTGAGTGGGAGGACGAAAGCCCACCAGCAGCCGGTGCACCGCTGACTCCCCGTGAGCATCAAAGAGCAAAACCCCAAAGGGTAAATCAACCAGAAGTTCCCGGAAATTTTCAGGGAAGACACTGTACTGCAACCAAGCGCGTTGCCTTAGGGCGACGGAAGTCGCCACGGTTTGGCCCAAAGAATCAGCAGTATCTAGGGCTGAGCGGATTATGAATTCGGTACGGTTGCGGCCATCTCGAATGGAATGAAGATCAGCGTGAGCTCCTTCGGAGGTGGCAGTAAGCACAGACTCTGCAGAGTACCACAGGGCAGAAGTAGCCCGAACCAAAACAGACGGCATTTAAAGACCAAAGGGCTGCACTAGTAGATGCAAATACATTCCTAACCCAGGATTCAAGCCATCTAGACTCCCGAGAGGGAGGAAGCGTCAAAGTGGGCAGAGAAGGAAAGGCAGTCTGTAACACAAACCCCTGCTCATCAGTGTGCACAAAAAGACACACCGGGTCATGGGAGCCCAGCGGTGCAAAACGGAGCGCGCCACCGGATCACTTGAAGAAGGGCGGACCCAGGTACCCAAGAGGGCATCATAGAGGGATGCCTCAAAAGGCAAAAGCAGCTCCAAATTGTCGGACCCACGGTGGAGGACCTCCAACAAGGGGTCCACCGACAAGGAGGTAGAGGGGTGTTGCATATTCAAGATGCGGGTGGCTGAGGAGACCACACTGAAGAAAGCCGCACCAGCCTCAGTAGCCCTCCGTGGAGGGGAAAACAGCTCATCACTTATGTTATAGTAGGAATATGCTACTTACAAGTATGCATCTGTTCTTGGCATGTAGGGCCGCTAACATTCATATATTGTGCATAGATCGCCGCCTAGTGTTGGGTCCGGATGATTGCATCTTATTGTCCTGGAAGAGTCTTTGAAGTATCACGAGATAGGTGGCTCCTCCCCTGGACTACAGTGCGCATGGGCATCATCTCCACCCTCAGATTGTTTTTCGCCATTGTGGCAGAGATGGAGTCCAATACAATACTTGATGACCATGCTTACAAATAATTCTGACTGCTACAGCTGCGACAGGCACCGGGGAGGATGGGCGGGCGATATGAATGTTAGCGGCCCTACATGCCAAGAACAGATGCATACTGGTAAGTAGCATATTCCGTTCCAGGCATGTGGGCCGCTAAATTCATATCTTGTGCATAGAATAAATAGCAGTTTCTCCCTTAGCGGTGGTTGCCCGAGCCAGCTGCAGCAGCCTGAAAGAGGGACTTTAGAACAGCCTGTCCTACAGCAGCTTGCTGCTTGGAATGTACATCAACACAGTAGTGTTTGGTAAATGTATTTGTTATACCATGTGGCTGCTCTACATATGTCCTCTAATGGAATGTTACCCAGGAAAGCCATGGATGCCCCTAGTTTGCGTGTTGAATGCGCTCTTGGGGGGACTGTTAGTGTGCGTTTAGCCTTCTGATAACAAATCTGAATACACTTAACAATCCATCTGGCTATACCCGATTTGGAAATGGGTTTGCCCTTGTGTTTTGGTGAAAAAGCAACAAAGAGTTGTTTAGTCTTCCTGAAATCCCTCGTCCTGTCTATATATTACAGGAGAGCTCGTTTGACGTCTAATGTGTGCAGTGATCTTTCTGCCACTGAGTCTGGATTAGGGAAGAAAACTGGCAGCTCAGTAGTTTGATTAATGTGGAACTGAGAAACTACCTTGGGCATGAATTTAGGGTTGGCGCGTAGTACCACCCTATTTGCGTGAAGCTGTATAAAAGGCTCTTGAATGGTTAGGGCTTGCAGCTCGCTAACCCGTCTCAGCGACGTGATCGCTACTAAGAAAGCAACCTTCCAAGTTAGGAACTGTATATCACAAGAGTGGAGAGGTTCGAAAGGAGGTCCCATCAGTCTGGTCAAAACTATATTAAGATTCCAGACCGGAGAAGGTGGTCTTCTGGGTGGAATGACTCGTTTGAGTCCCTCCATAAAAGCCTTTATGGCTGGCACTCTGAACAGAGAAAGGAATTGCCTGTTCTGCAAGTAAGCCGCTACCGCCGCCAAATGAATACGTATAGAACTGTATGCCAGATTGCATCCGTATAAATGTAACAGGTAACAAATAATGTTCTGTGTTGATGCATCCAGCGGGTTTATGTCATGGTTGGAACAGTAAATGACAAAACGTTTCCATTTGGCAGCATAGCAGGCCCTAGTGGTAGGCCGTCTTGCCTCCTTGATGAGGTCCATACAATCAGGAGGCAGATTCAGATACCCAAATTCTATGACTTCAGGAGCCATATCGCAAGGTTTAACTGTTGCGGATCTGGGTGCTGAACTTCGCCATGGCTCTGAGTGAGAAGACTGGGTGTAAGACGTAGTCTTTGATGAGGCACCACGGAAAGTTCTAGGAACGCGGTGTACCATGCTTGCCTCGCCCATGTTGGAGCAACCAGGATGAGAGTCATCGAGTGCGGTCTGAGTTTCCGTGCCACCAGAGGTATGAGCGGGGCTGGCGGAAAAGCGTACGCAAATCTGCCTGACCAGTTCATCCATATCGCATTGCCCTGAGACCACGGGTGTGGGAACCTGGCGGCGAAGTTTGGGCATTTTGCGTTCTCGTTTGTGGCGAACAGGTCGATTTCTGGATGTCCCCACTGCCTGAAGTACGGTTGCAGCACCGAAGGATGAATCTCCCACTCGTGCACCTGATGGCTGTGCCTGCTGAGCAGATCCGCCATCTGGTTGTCCTGGCCCGGGAGGTGCTCCGCCATGAGGAAAAAGTTCCTCTGAATGGCCCACTTCCACATGCTCTGTGCCATGTGTGACAACTGTGGAGAGTGAGTACCTCCCTGCTTCTGAATGTAATACATGGCCATCATGTTGTCCGTCCGGATGAACACGACCTTGTTGCACAGATGTATCTTGAAAGCCTTCAGTGCCATGAAGATTGCCATCAATTCCAGCAGATTGATGTGCATCTTCTTCTGTTGATCTAACCATAGTCCCTTCACTGTGTAATTGAGGAGATGCGCCCCCCCACCCCAGGAGGGAGTTATCCGTTGTGAGCACTATTTGTGGTACAGGCTCTTGGAACGGTCGTCCCCTGCAAAGGTTGCGTGGATTCCACCAATGCAGAGAGTTGTACGCACGACCGGTCACCAACAGTAGGTCTTTCAATTGTCCTTGAGCCTGATTCCACTGTCGTGCTATACACTCTTGGAGCGGACGCATGTACAGTCTCGCGTGCGGGACTATGAATATGCCGGAGGCCATCATACCTATCAACTGCAGAAACACTCGCGCCTGTAGTGAGTGTTGTGGTCTGAATTTGCGAATCAGCAGTTGCATGCTGTCGATTCGCACTGAGTTTGGCTGGGCTGTAGCTGTCACAGTGTCCAACGTCGCTCCCAAGTATAGCTGTACTTGAGCGGGTTGAAGATGCGACTTGGGATAGTTCAGAGAAAATCCCAAACTGTGCAGAAGATGAATTGTGCGGGACACGTGGCTGGCACACTGCTGGGCCGACTTCGCCTGCACGAGCCAGTCGTCCAGGTAAGGGTAGACATGAATGTGTTGTCTCCGAAGGTGTGCCGCCACTGTCGCCAAGCACTTGGTGAACACTCTGGGAGCAGTGGTCACTCCAAAGGGTAGTACCTTGAACTAGTAATGCTTGTTCTGTATAGTGAACCTGAGGTATTTCCTGTGTGCCTGATGTATGGGTATATGGAAATATGCATCCTTCAGATCCAGAGTTGCCAGGAAATCCCCCTGACTAAGCAATGGCAGGACCTGCTGCAGAGTCGGCATGTGGAAATGTTCTGAAAGCATGTATAGGTTCAAGGGTCTCAAATCCAGAATCGGTCTGAGAGACCCGTCCTTCTTTGGGACTAAGAAGAAATAGAGAGAGTACACCCTGTTCCGTGCTCCTCTAGAGGCACCAGTTTTATGGCACCTTTTTGCAACATGCTGGCCACTTCTTGCTGTAATAAGTGTAAGTGCTCTGCGGACATAGGATGGTGTCTTGGTGGTATGTCGGGTGGAGTGATGTCAGTTCTAAACAATACCCGTACTCGATAAGTTGCCTCACCCACCGGTCTGTGGTAAGGCCTTCCCTGACTGGCAGGAACTGCTGGAGTCGTCCCCCGGCCAGTGTTACATGGTCCGGGGGCAGTGACAAGACGTCACTGTTTGGTATTTGCTGAGGACCTGGTGTTATTTCCACGTCCTTTGCCTTTGGTGCTGTTACCACGGTATCCACCTCTATTGTTTTTGTTAAAGGTGGTCTGTGCACCACCTTTATTGTATTGTGTTTGCGGAGATGTTTTCCCTCTTGACGGCCCTCTACTACCTGAGCGACGAAAAGAACCCCCTCTGAACTGTTGAGACTGCAAGGCCCCCATAGACTTCACCGTCTCGGTGTCTTTCTTGATCTTTTCAAGAATTGTGTCAATGTCAGGCCCAAACAAGAAATCTGGGTTAACGGGGTGATTGAGCAAACTTGTTTGTATTTCTGGCTTAAATCCTGAAATTCGTAACCATGCCTGCCTCCTTAGCATTACACTAGTGTTAATGGCTCTGGCTGCAGTGTCTGCTGAATCTAGTGCACACTTGATAAAAGCGTTTGATATCAGTTTCCCTTCCTGAATCAACATGTCCGCCCCCTCTCTATATTCATCAGGCAAGTGTTGCAACAATTGCTCTAGTGTATCATAGTGAGCCCTATCGTATCTAGCCAGTAGAGCCTGTGTATTGGCTATTCTCGAAATATTCGCCGCCTGTGCAGCAACCCGTTTCCCAGAGGCTTCTAATACTTTAGATTCTTTGTCTGGGGAGGAGCATCACCAATTGTTTGTGAGTTTGCCCTCTTCCGGGAATTGGAGACCACCAAAGAGTCCAATGGCAATTGACCCCTTATATACGTAGGGTCCACAGGAGCAGGCCTGTATTTCTTCTCAATACGTGGGTTCACCACCCTTGCTCTGGTTGTGTCCTTGAAAATGTCATTGGCGTGCTTAAGGACACCCTTCAGCATTGGCAGAGTCTTTACTGATCTGTCCGACGTAGAGAAGGTATCAAACAGAAAGTCCTTCTCAACCGGGTCTGCATGCATGACCACATCGTGGTTCAACGCTGCCCTTTCAATCAGAGCGTTGAACGCCGTAGTATCCTCTGCGGGGGCTGTCTTTACATGGTAAGACTGGGTGTCCGCCGTGCCTTGACCGTCGAGCACATACTGCGTTCATCAGGATAGTTGAATTGCTCGTCATACTGGTGATCCCCCCCACCATCCTCAGTGCGTGTGGGGGAATGTGTAAAGGCTTGTCCATAAGGCCTTACGGACTCTAAAAGGACTGGAGAGAGGGCAGAGTCTCTTTTCCTTTTAAGTGGAATTTGATAGGATTCCATTGGCTTTTCCGGCAAGATCTTCCGTTTGAAAAGGGTGAGTCTTCCGGTTGCAGAGTCAATGTACAACTTCTTTGAGCTTTCAGAAGAAGGTGGAGTGGAACCGACGCCTTCAGGAGTGGCGGTCGGTCCCTTAAGTTTTGACATTATTTTACCAGGGTCGGTGCCCTGTGCCGGCTTAGACGTTTTAGGTCTTGCAGTCGGAGGCAGTCCAAAAACTATAGGTGGAGGCCCCGATGGCTGTTTGACTTTTTTCACGGCCATCACCAACTTCGCGCCAGGTGTTGCGCTGGGATTCCGAAAATGGCCGCGGCTTGATGCGTCACGTTCCAACGCGGCCATTTTGTGCTTGTCTTCGAGAACCTTCACCAGCATCAACTTGTATGCATTCGGACTGAGGGGCGGCTGCGACTCAAGTCCGTCTTCAGTGTCCACGCCCCCGAGGGCAGCCTTAGATGACGTTGCACCGTCTCGGTTGGCCTTCTTGGATGCACCGATCTTCGGGTTGGCACCCTTTTGTGACCCCGAAGGGGCAATGACACTCCGAGCCTTCTTATGATGTGATGGAACGAGGCTTTGCGAAACGAATACTGGTTCGACCAGTTTCGGGTTCGATTTGTCTTTAGTCAGTTTCGGTTTAGTTTTCGAAGGCGTACCCACCGAAGGCTCTGAAATATTCTTAGCCGGGCCAGGTTGCGGGGCTGAAGAATGAGTATAAAGATCTTGGCTAAGACCTTCCGGCGATGCTTCGACCTGAGCCTTTGACAAGACAGTGTCACTTTCGACCCCAGAAGGTTCGGTTGGGTCTTCCTCATCGCTGGAGCCGCCCTATAGCCATACCGTCGTCTCTTACCTCGACGGCTTCATCGTCTTCGATGTTCTCATCGTCTACCTCTTCTCCGTAGTAAGATTCTTGACAGGAGGCTGGGTCGGAGAAGTGCTCCGGTTCCTCCTCTTGGACGCCCTAGTCGTCCCCAGCCTCGAAGATATCCTCCACATCCGACGCTCTCCGCGCCGGTAGTCTCGCCTCACGTCGAAGAGCGAGCGCCTCTTCCGACCTGAATTTCTAACAGGCCAAGCAACTCTCCTCGTCGTGGTCTGGAGACAGACATCTGTTGCACACAGGGTGCACGTCTGAGAGAGGGTACTTCGCGTTACAGACTGGGCAACGTTTAAACGGGACCTGGAATTCCATCGTCGATGTCAATCTTCGATCAGGCCTAAAAAGCTGGGAGCACACGTGCTCAAGTATCCGGGAAACCGGATAAGTTAACTCAGAACCGAACCAAGTACAATACCGACGCTTAAAGAGGCCTTTTGGCCTGAAGAAAACAAGTTTTTCCTATAGGTTCCGAACGAGAGTCACGGAACACATCCGAACCCAATGGCGGAAAAAAACAATCTGAGGATGGAGATGATGCCCATGCACACTGTAGTCCAGGGGAGGAGCCACCTATCTCGTGATACTTCAAAGACTCTTCCAGGACAACAAGGTGCAATCATCCGGACCCAACACTAGGCGGCGATCTATGCACAAGATATGAATTTAGCAGCCCACATGCCTCGAACATTTTATATAGCGCAAATTACTCGTGAGTATCCTGGCATGCAAAGTTAGTGACTTGACGGAGCAAGGAGTTTAAACCAGCTGGTTAAAGAGGAAAGTTTTAAGTTGTTTTTTAAACAGCCTAGAGTCCTGAATATAACATAATTCCAAGGGAAGGGAGTTTCATGCTGTAGCTGTTTTCACAGAGAGGGACTGACCTCCACGCCGCATCCTAAGGAATCTGGGAATCACCATCCGGCGTTGGGTGGCTGAGCGCAGAGACCTGCTAGGAGCATAGAAAGCAAAACACTTCATAAGGTACATTGGTCCAAGACCGTGCAGGGCTCTGTGGGCCAGAGTGAGGGCCACAGGAAGCCAGTGTAGATCTCAAAGGTGCTGTCTTACGCATGATCTTCTGGAGATGTTGAACAGAAGTCTAGCAGCGGCATTCTGTATGGTCTGCAACTTTTTTACCAGATAGCCCGGAATGCCCATGTACAGGGCATTGGAGTAGTCAATGAGAGAAAGAATAAGAGCCTGGGAGACCCTTTCCTTAGCTGGCCTGGGAAGCAGGGGGAAGAATCGTCTTAGTGATTTAGGAGTGCCGAAGCACACACCGGTGAGTTTCTTAATTTGCACCGAGAACCGAATGTCTTCTCCAAAGCAAACCCCCAAGTTCTTGGCTGGGTGCCCACAGAGTTGGGTTGAGGGAAGTCAAGTGGCCACAGATTCTCTAAAGGAAGGCAGGATCTGGACATACAAAAGGACCTCCGACTTGTCCTCGTTGCACTTCAGTTTGGCAAGTGCAAGCCACTGAAACACAGACGCAAGACATTTCTGGGCCATTTCGGTCGACAGGTCAGTCTTTCCAGGTAAATAGGAGCTGGGTATCATCAGCATAAGCTATTATTTTTGCTCCCAGCTCCTCTGCTAGAAAAATCAGCGGAGTCAGGTAGATACTGAAAAGCAAAGGGCTCAAAGTAGAACTCTGTGGGACTTCCGTAGATATTTTCCTGGCAACCGATGAAAAAGGTGGCATTCAGACCTGCTGGGTGCGTTCTTCCAAAAAAGATTTCAGCCAATCCCAGGCAGGGCCAACGATTCCAATGTCTGAGAGTCGAGTGAGAAGTAATTTGTGTGGCACCGTATCATTGTAGGCTGACCTTCCCAAGACATTGAGGATGCGCCCAATGCCCCACGGAAGGAAGCCCCATAGAAGAACGAGGATCCTGACGAGGATCCTGGGGAGGCGAACAGCCTGCCGGAACTGGAAGCTCCTGAGGAAGCTCCACAAATTTCAAGGGCGCACTGGCAGCACCAGCTCTGGCGAGCGGCGCTGAACTTTCTCCTGAGGCCTCAATAGAATAATCCAGAACACAGCATCGACATGGAGTCGGAGCTACACGAGTCGGCGCCGATTGAGCCTCGTCAGACGCCGACTCGGCAGCCTCCGGCATCGAGTCGGCGCCATTTGGCACCGAAACGATAACAAGCTCTCCATCGGAAGAAGAAGAGGTCGCCGGGGGCGGTGAGGCAATCTTCCGACGCCTGCTCCGCCTCATCTAGAGCGGGCTCCGATTCCGGAGAAAGGAGTGGAGGCGGAGTCGGGAGGTGAGCCTCCGGCGCCGGAAAGGCGCCAACCCCAGCTCCGGACCGGCAGCCACCTGCCCGGAAGGCTGGAGTGTACCGTAGCACAGGCCTCCATTTGGGCTCGAGTCGCCCCCACACCCAGAAAGGGTGGACAGAGGAGGGAGAGAGTCGGGAGCGAAACTCCGGAAAGTTCTGATAAGCGCCTCCACTTACCAAGAGGAGAAAGACGGCCCCGGACCTCAGATGGTGATCGACGGTGGAACCGGACAGAAGAGGGGCCTGCAGTCGACGACGAGCTACTGGGGGACGGGACAGCCATGCTGAGAGAAGCTTCATACGGCAATCCCGGCGAGACTTCGGCTTCAGACACTGGCAGACTTCGCAGTCCATGGAGTCATGGTGCTCGCCTAGACACAACATACAAATAAGATGCGGGTCTGTCGCGGACATCTGCCGCGAACAAGAATGACAAGATTTGAAATCCGAAGGCATCGCACACTGTTCCCGTCGAAAATGAGGCCTCAAAACAGGCCAGAGGAGCTCACTCCAGATCCGCGTTGCACGCAGAAAAGAAGGCAACTGACGTCAGTGCACCGGGAGGGACTTATATGACCTCATTGACTTCACGTATGGAGTCAACGTCAGGGCAGGTTCGTGTGGCACCGTCACGCGGAGGTGCTGCTGCAAAAAACTTCCGGATCCATTCTCATGTCTGGGGATATTCTAAGTTAAGGAATCTGCGGCTAGATGTCTCCATCAGATGTAACTTATACCTGTACCACAAGGCACCCAACCTCCTGATCATTAATGATTCGCTTACTGGTGGTTGGTTCGACTCAGCTTATAGATTGGAACTTCAAACATACGGGTGGTTGGTTCGACTCAGCTCATAGATCGAAACTTCAAACATTGTGGTTCCCTCGAATCATGACAATACTATATGGTGACACGATTTACACCACGTTACCGGAGTTGACTCGGCTGGTGTTTAATGTATGGAGGGCAGCTTAACGAAACACTGGGTGGTGGTCTAAACTTACAAAATCGACTCCCTTGTAGCTTGCCACATACGTGAGAGAGGTGGCAACATTGGAGGGGTTTGGTTGATGGAAGTCACAGGCATCAGATTACTGAGAGGGGTTTGGAAGGACACCCATATGTCTTCCTTTCAAAGAACAGGCGGACTCTTTGTCTAGAACACAACTCCATAAATACTTGCAATTGCAGTACCCACTGCAAGTACATGTTTCTCCCAGCACCTCGGTTCCGGAATTTAGCCTGATAGAAGCGATGGTCATGATGAGAGCATTGGGTAAAGGGGGAGTATCTCAAATTTACAGCATGTTGATCATTAACAATCCAGACACACTGATGGCTCTCAAGACACGCTGGGAGGGATGGCTAGGCCCTTGGTGATTCCGATTGGCGGGATGCCCCTATGGCCCCCAAAGCACTTACCAAATTATTACCATTCCGTTTAGTGCAAACATACTATTAGCATAGCAAACACTTCTCCCCTGACAGGGAGCTTAGGGCTGAATTACTTCCCAATTCAGCATGCTTTCATAGCGTGCATATTCCTTCGAATTATTATCACATTTACATGGTCCTGTCCTGTAATAACACGTTACTGGGAAAGGATGATAACCAAACTCTATGAAGTTTTGAACCTTGATCCAGACCTCTACCCGCTGTTGGTCTACTGGGGGTACTTGAGGGTGCAGGGGGGACCTACGCATACCAGGAATTGTTGGGGACGGCATTGCTGGTGGCCAAGCGCAATATTGCTGCTCACTGGAAAGCCTCCAGGCCTCAGACGTTGTCGGAGTGGAGACATGGAGTGGACTGGGGTGCTCATGAAAGAGAAACCAATTTATGAGGCACAAGTATGTCCGACTCAGGTATGGACTCACTGTAAGGAGGTCTTGTGGGACTGATGTTATTCCTTTTGTATGCGTTGATACCCATTGTTGCTATTATGCTATTGATGAGCTCAGCCTGAGATAGGGGCTTGGTGTCCGTTTTCAATGAGACTCAAATTGTAAGAAAATAATGAAAATTGATCCCAAAAAAAACAAAACAAAACTTTCCTGAAACTTAGAATCATTTTGCTTTAAGAACAAAAGGAGAACTGGACCAACCTTCCAAGCCGACGCAACGAAGGTGCATTGCTGCTGGACCAAAGATCCAGGTTACTCTACGCAGCATCAAATCCGATTCATTAGGACTTCACAGAGAAGGTGCCCAGTTTCGTGGAGCTCTCTTTGTCTACAGTATTGCTCTACTGGAAGAATTTGACGTCCAAATAAGTGACTAAGTATAAAGACAGAAACCTTCACCGGCTGTCGATGCGAAACTTATCTAGTCGGTAACGCTTTTTCTGGTAGATACAGTATCTGCCTGTGGATTCCTCACCTTGTGAATATCCCCCTGCGTCAGCAGCATTCGGAAATTCTTTTTGTAGCTTCGCGCCGACGTGGACCGACGTCACAGAGGCACGGCATCGCGCGCGACTCCGCTGACGTCACCGACACCATATTAGGCCCAAGCCGGCGTGATGACATCAGTTCCGCCTTTTTTTCCCGTGCCTTCGAGGCACACGGACGGACCAATGACAGTAGAGATATACTTAGTATACACAATACACAAATATCAAGGTAACACACACAATGTGAAACTAATGCAATCAAACATTTGAAATAAAAAATTCCTTGACAACAAAGTAAATACATTATAGTTACTCAGGTATAGAATAGCGGACAACGGGGAGGCGGGTGTGTGAGAAGTTGGCCCGATATATAGTGCTCACTATTCTAGTGATCACTGTGTATCATACCAAACGACCCTTATTGATGATTGGTTGTAAGTCAACCTTAGACCAGCTATCCTAGTAGCATGGACAAGAGCAGTCTTTAGGCTAAACTCTAGAGGGCGTGTTAAGCCAGCTGTTATACCATCACATATACCCCTTGAACACCAAGTGAAAGGACACCACACAAGTTGTTATGAAAATAAAAGGATATTTATTTAGCACACAACAGCCCTGGACTCTTTATGAGGACAGGGCGCTAAGCACAATACAAAGCTCTTATGAAAATACTCAAAGTCGCACAATTTACACAAATGCCCGAGGGGCACGAAAAACCATATACTCTAAAAGTGGAACGCGAAATTACTAGCAGGTAAGTACTACTCTAATAGGCTTTGGGATCGCTAGGACTTGACTACTGAACCTTCAGATTACTAGCAGGAGGCCTAGGGAGATCGGGTGCAGAGTGTGCACTCTCACGCGGGATGCGGGACAAAGTCTATGGATGCTAGTATTTGTAAAGTTACTGTTTCCGGACGAATCCGACTAGGTAGACTGAAAACGAAAAAGGATCTGGACACTTAGATAGTGAACCTACGTTGGAGCACCGAAATGCTCGGGTTACCTAGCCCAGGGGCTGCGGCTGCATAGGGTTCAAAAGACGTCGGGAATCCTCGTTGTAGTCTATGGAGCCTGAAAGAAGAAGTTGCTGGCAGGCGACCAGTGAAGAAGTTCGGTGTGATCCAAGCCTGGATCGGTGATGGAGATGACCTGAAAGCAGAGGGGACTCAGTTCTTAATTACTAGCCAGTGATTGTGTGGGCACCAGGATGGCACCGGATGAAGTCACCTCGACCAGGTGAGTGGGCGACGCTGGACTCTGCAGTCACACGGGCTAGGAGGCGTTGTCGGCGACCAGGCTGGAGGTGCGAGCTGTCCCACAAAGGTATCTGCTGTCGGCGATGCTGGACCCAGGATTGGGGCAACAAACCTTGGCAAAGTCAAGCCCACGTGGTGGAGTCAAGATGGCGTCTGGAGTGGACCAGGAGGGTCCGGGGTGCTCCTCTGTTGGAGGGGAGCAAGGGCCAGTCTGGAGCAACCAGACCAGCGATGCAATCGTCGTGGTACGTCGTCAAGAGGGCCACTAGCCAGCAGGCAAGTGACCGGACAACGCGGTGAGCAGCAAAGAGCAGAAGGGCCCCACGCAGATCTCGTGGATGCTGGGGGGCTGGACTTCGGTGCTGGAGCTGTTCAGGGTTAGGTCTTCTCAAATCCCAAAGCACTCACTCGAGGATCCCTCGGCGGTCGTGCTGGTTAAGCGTCGTGCAGTTTTGAAGATGGCCGGTCCCTTCAGGTCTCGTCACACCCACGAATCTCAGCTGGGCTGATGATGCAGGTAGAGGTCAGAGATGCCAGGGAATCCGGGTCTCGTCGAGCTGGGCAGTCTTGATCCGGAGGATGGACTTACAGCAAACCGCGATGCTTAGATGGTGCCTGCGGGTGCAGGGTGGCTACTCCTTAGCCACAAGGGAGAGTCTTCAGAAGGTATCGAGAGTTCCTTTCGTGGAAAGTAGTCAAGATTCAGAATTATCTAATTTGGGAAGGGGGCCCGCTCCTACCTTTATTCTAAAGAAAGGGGCTGGCACGCGACTAGGTCCTGCCTATGGGTGGGACCAGGTAGTGGGTGGTTACACCCCTCTCCCTTGTCCGGACTTTCCCCAGCTCAAGGGCTGGTGTGCCCCTGGAACTGGTTCAAGCCGGCATATGCACAGTGAGCACCGGGGTGCCACTTGCAGTCACCTTCCTCTCAGCCCTGCCTACCTGGGATACACAAAACCCTGTCTGGGATTGTGCTAGCACCGCCCCTGACAGGAAACCCTTTGTCCAAGCTCTCCTCGCTGGAAGGACTCCCAGCAGCAGGAGGTCAGACTTGTGTCTGTGGTGGTAGCATCCATTTTGTGATGCTGAGGCTCGAGTTATCTTTAACCGGGGTTCACAGTTACATACATGTCGAGTCCCTCTAGAAGGGTGGAATGCTAACCCCGTCGCCAGAATTGGCGAGGGGTTAGTATTCCAATTCGTATGACACCTTACTCGACATGTTTTGATAAAGCGATACCAAAGTTGGCAAATAACCGCGAGGATTAGAAGGCACTTAAGAGTATATGGTACGCGTCATCATGGAACAGCTATTAGGACTTGGTTCCGTAAGCTGCAAACGGGCTCAGCTCATGCCAGAGCAGCATCTCACATAATTCCGAGCACTCTGCCTTCAGGATTGATAAGGCCTGCCATAGGAGTGACTGATAGGAATACATGTGTCCATTTTAGGGTTAGATATAGGAATACTATATCTAAAGCAAAGGGTGATTACACCACCTTGCCCCAGCTGTCGTGCAGCCAGTTGTGTCAGATTTAGATGGCCAGCCAGGGGTGGCATAATACATGCTGCAGCCCCTGGTAGGCCCTGGGCACACCTATGCCCTGGATACCTAAGGTATTCTGTACAGGGACTGATAAGGTGGCCCAGTACCAATTGGTAAATGCACCTAAGGTACATGTGTGTCAATTTAGAGAGAGAACAGCTAGGCTGTGGGTCTGATTAGCAGGCCGACAGCCAGGGAAAGTCGTAAACTAGTGAAGCAAAAAGCAAAAATCTGGGGTGATCATAGGATTGCAGACCCTACTCTCCTACAGGGTGGGTCAGTGAGGAATCCACAGGCAGATACTGTATCTACCACAAAAAGCATTACCGAAGGTAAGTAACTTGTTCTTCTGATAGATACCTCTGCCAGTGGATTCCTCACCTTGTGAATAGAGTCCCACAGCAGTCCCCACTCCCGGAGGAGGGTGTCCACTCTCCTATACCAGA
>NW_028247500.1:0-14954 GCF_964263255.1 Lissotriton vulgaris | reverse complement strand
AAGGGCCAGATGTAGGTGAAATAGATTTACCGAATTTTACCGATTCGGTAATTAAAAATCGGTAAATCTATGGGGTGGACATGTAGGTATTCCAGATGTGCTGGAATACCGAATCGGATGATTTCGGTATTTACCGATTCGGTAAATACCGAATCGGTAATGCCCATTCATTCCTATGGGCTTTGAAGCCCATAGGAATGAATGGGCATTACCGATTCGGTATTTACTGAATCGGTAAACACCGATTTTCACAAGGGTGCAGAGGGTCTCACTTTGACACCCTCTGGCACCCCCAAAACATGCTCGGGTGCCATGTGGCAGGCACACATGCCCTAAGGGCAGGTCTGCCTGTCACATGGCATAGGTGTGCATGCACACACGTGCATGCACACCGGAATCGGTATTTTACCATCAAATTGGATTTGATGGTAAAATACCGATTCGGTAAGGCCTCTGGGACTCTGAAGAGTCCCACCTACATCTGGGTGGCTCACATTCGGTAAATTTACCGATTTTTTTATTTTACCTAATCGGTAAAATTACCGATTCGGTAATTTTACCGATTCGGTAAAATAATGCCCCCTACATACCTATCACCTATTTACCGATCGGTAACGGCCGAAAATACTGATTTTCGGCTGTTACCGACCGACCTACATCTGGCCCTAAATGTTCTAGGTAGGATGAAGATATCAATGGTCTGTAATAAGCTAAAGAAGTCAGTGACCTTTAGCTGGGTATTGAAGTCAGTGTTTGGAAGTGGGTAATGTAGTTAGCGAGTGCTCCTATGTGGAGAAAAAAACTAAGGGTCTAGAGCAAGATCAAGAGATCTGTGTTGTGAAAGAGAATGAAGAAGTTAGTGTTCTGGAATAGGATTACGAACTGAGAATGAGATTCTGGAAATTAAGGATTTAGGGCCCGATGTAGGTAAATCCCATTTACCGATTTTGAAATACCGAATCCTACCGATTCGGTATTTCAAAATCGGTAAATGGTATGTAGGTCCCAACATCTGGATTCGATACCGAATCCTTAGCAATTCTTTAATTACCGATTCGGTAAATACCGAATCGGTAATGCCCATTCATTCCTATGGGCTTTGAAGCCCTTAGGAATAATTAGGCATTACTGATTCGGTATTTACCGAATCGGTAATTAAAGAATTCACAAGGGTGCAGGGGGTGTCACTTTGACACCCTCTGGCACCCCCAAAACAGGCACAGGCATACCTGCCCTAAGGGCAGGTCTGCCTGTCACATGACATAGGTGTGCATGCACACATGTGCATGCACACCGGACTCGGTATTTTACCATGGATTTGTATTCCATGGTAAAATACTGATTCTGTAAGCCATGTGCAGAAGGTACATTGCCTACCTACATTGCATTTTCGGTAATTTTACCGAATCGGTAAATATTACCGATTCGGTAATAATTTTACCGATTCGGTACATATTACCGAATCGGTATATTTACCGATTCGGTAAAATTACCGAAAATGTGCCCCTACATCTCAATAGCCCTTTACCGATCGGAAACGGCCGAAAATCGGTATTTTCGTCCGATTCCGATCGGTAAAGGGCTACCTACATCGGGCCCTAAATCCTTAATTTCCAGAATCTCATTCTCAGTTCGTAATCCTATTCCAGAACGCTAACTTCTTCATTCTCTTTCACAACACAGATCTCTTGATCTTGCTCTAGACCCTTAGTTTTTGTCTCCACATAGGAGCACTCGCTAACTACATTACCCACTTCCAAACACTGACTTCATTACCCAGCTAAAGGTCACTGACTTCTTTAGCTTATTACAGACCATTGATATCTTCATCCTACCTACAACATTTAGGGCCAGATGTAGGTCGGTCGGTAACAGCCGAAAATCAGTATTTTCGGCCGTTACCGATCGGTAAATAGGTGATAGGTATGTAGGGTCATTATTTTACCGAATCGGTAAAATTACCGAATCGGTAATTTTACCGATTAGGTAAAATAAAAAATCGGTAAATTTACCGAATGTGAGCCACCCAGATGTAGGTGGGACTCTTCAGAGTCCCAGAGGCCTTACCGAATCGGTATTGTACCATCAAATCCAATTTGATGGTAAAATACCGATTCCGGTGTGCATGCACATGTGTTCATGCACACCTATGCCATGTGACAGGCAGACCTGCCCTTAGGGCATGTATGCCTGCCACATGGCACCCGAGCATGTTTTGGGGGTGTCAGAGGGTGTCAAAGTGAGACCCTCTGCACCCTTGTGAAAATCGGTATTTACCGATTCGGTAAATACCGAATCGGTAATGCCCATTCATTCCTATGGGCTTCAAAGCCCATAGGAATGAATGGGCATTACCGATTCGGTATTTACCGAATCGGTAAATACCGAAATCATCCGATTCGGTATTCCAGCACATCTGGAATACCTACATGTCCACCCCATAGATTTACCGATTTTTAATTACCGAATCGGTAAAATTCGGTAATTAAAAATCGGTAAATCTATTTCACCTACATCTGGCCCCAACTTCTTTATCCTATTGTAGAACATAAAGTTATTCATTCTGATTAGAACTCTGAATTCGGTATTCTCCCCTCCTGAAAATGTATTATTTATAATATACCACTTGAGAACACTGGCATCATGTTTCTTGTTTAGAATTCTGGCTTTATTGTCATTCTTCAGAACAGGAGTTTCATTATTCTTTTCAAGAACGCTTACTTCTTTATCCTAGTTCAGAACATATGTTGTATTACTTTTCACCAGACCCCTAAAATTATAAGTCTGTTCCGGAGCACTGACTAAGTATGCTGCTCCAAACAGTGATTTAGGAATGCTACTTAAATCTGCTGACTTGGACATAACTGCTGTGTTCGTCTTTTAAAGCCATTTTCATTTCTGTTTTGATTGAAGTTAATATTCTCAGAACACACTACACATCTGGCATTCAACCCAGTTTTGTCAGCGCATCCCTTTCTATATTCTGACTCTTCTAGGGATTCTAAGTATGATGTGATTAAGGAAGGCCGAAGATTTTATGGCACGACACGGAGGCCAACATTATGCAATAATTCCTTTATTGCTACTACTCAGCAGCAAGAAATAAACATCACGTTCTTAGAATAAAGAATATAGAATCTCTAAGAACATTCCAAACTCAACAAAAGTCCATTACATCATATACTCCTCCTTCTCTTATTGCTGCTGCTCAAAGAGATACGTTCTATTTTTCAGTTGAATGTTTATTTTATAGATTATATGATGTTAAAGGCTTGGTAAATTATTTATAGTATTTTGTTAAAGTATGATATGAAAATGAGGAAGTTCTTTGAAGGTGACTACTTTGTTTAAAATATTTAAAATTAAGAATGGGATAAAGATCGATTTAGGTGTGAGTTTAATTAAAAAAAAACATCTTTTAAATTAATGTGAGAAGCGGAAATATAGCCTGTTTGTAGTTTTTGAGGTAAGTATTTTAGTAGAGGTTTTACATTTATTTTACATCACGTAATAAGGATGATGTTTGAAGAAAAATATATATATTTTTGTTTTGAACGATGTATATGCGCGTTTATTTACATGTTTTAATCATGTAAAGTAACGCGCATATACATCGTTCAAAACAAAAATATATATTTTTCTTCAAACAACATCATCCTTATTACGTGATGTAAAATAAATGTAAAACCTCTACTAAAATATTGGAACTAACCCTGGGCGTAGGACTACACTACGCTCGCGGAGCGTGCATAGTTTGCGCAACTACGTGCTACGCAAATTGCACGTTGCACAGTGCAAAAACGCGTAGCAGGCATTTTTTGCTTGCTCATGGTCCTCAACACCAACGTGGCGACCGCAAGCGAGCTAAATACCATCCCGGCGAGACTTTTTCCTCGTTTGCGATCAGCAACATCAAGTTGCCGATCGCAAGCGTGGAAAATAAACCTCCCGGCGAGATTCTCAAAGCGGGGAGGTCAGGTTTCTCATTGTGAGTGGTCGCGTATGCTCGTGGTCGCGATGAGAAACTACCAGTCCGCATTGAGAAAGCTGCCACTCGAGTACAAATCTACCCGAGCGGCATAAAACAACTGCTTGCACTGTGCAAGATACGGATTGCAATGATTGCACAGTGCGGACAAGCATCCGGCACTGTGCAATCAGTGCGGACAGCATTTTCCCTACCGCACTACGCAGTTCGCGTAGCTACGCATAGCTTGCGTAGAGTGAAGTGCACTTCACGTAGCTATGCGTAGCGCTACTACGCAAACTACACCCAGGGTTAATTGGAACAGGGAGTGTGCCGGACGTTGGAAATAGCAGTAGGAGTATTGACCATTACGTAAAAGGATCTCAAATAAATAATTATACACCCAAATAGAAGCTCAAACATCAATAACGGAGAATTTGAGTAAATAAGTGCACATATAAATGCATACATAAGTACTACAGACAAAGATGTGGCAGTAGAATATGTAACATGTGGTAAGATCGACAGCATATTTTCTAAATATCCTTTTTTTGTGAGCCAATGACACTTAAGAAGAGCCCAATACATCTGACACCAGACCTAAGCACTGGTGACAGTGATTTTTGACACTGACAATGGCTGTGCATGCTCCAGAAATGTCCTGGATTTATTTCTACTGGTGACCAATCTCCTCACTGTTCCTCCAACCATGAGCTGGTCTGGCTGTGGATTCGGGTGAGTACAGAGTGATGCATGTCCCACTCAGGTGCCAGTTCCATAACATCCTGTTCCAGGGAACGTGATTTCAGAAACAGAGGCTGTAATTATGCAGGAGACTGGGATTTATTTTGCTTGGTGTAGGTGTTCTTTCACCTTGCTGTATGAATTACAGTTTTTTCACTGTTTTATGTCCTTCAGAATTATTCGCCTCTATGAACTTTGTTGGCGGCCACTGTTGCTGGGTTCCTACAGCAGTTTGTTTCCACTAGTCTTAGTTCTTACTTCAATACTTCAGTTTCAAACTCAGAGGTGAACTGAAACTTATATTAAAAGCTTGTTGTTTTATATTGGTCTGAATTACAAATACAGTGCCATTAAGCTGGTCTGTACACACACACATATATATATATATATATATATGTCAAAATTTGTGAGCAGTAGCTCACAGTGCCTTCCCCAGCCACTTCACGTTGGCGGTCCGTGATGAGGCAGGCAGCCTCAAACAAATGCACCAAAGCCGTCTCACACTCGAAGCAAGACAGCAATCACGGACACAGAATCTGCTGCAGTCAACCTCCGTTTATTTTCAGGTCAGAATGGCAAATAGTGCTATTTGCCATTCTGACCTGAAAATAAACGGAGGTTGACTGCAGCAGATTCTGTGTCCGTGATTGCTGTCCTGCTTCGAGTGTGAGACAGCTTCGGTACATATATGTATATATTCACTGAAAAAACCATAGGTTTCACACCAGTTATGGTTAGGAATTAGCATTAAAAAAACCTATTAAATACACTGAAAAAACCATAGGTTTCACACCAGTTATAGTTAGCTAGAAATTTTACTCGCATAAAACCATTGAAATTCCCACGTTGTAGTTAGTTGGACTCACTATAACTTGCGCATGCAATGCACTGCTGATGACATCACACGTCATCAGCAGTGCATTGCAAGCGCAAGTTATAGTGAGTCCAACTAACTATAACGTGGGAATTTCAATGGTTTTATGCGAGTAAAATTTCCAGCTAACTATAACTGGTGTGAAACCTATGGTTTTTTCAGTGTATTTAATAGGTTTTTTTAATGCTAATTCCTAACTATAACTGATGTGAAACCTATGGTTTTTTCAGTGAATTTCAATGGTTTTGTAATAGCAAATATTTATAGGTATAAAAAGTGTAACATTTTAAAACGAATTTTATATTGTATAAATATGTACATTTTTTTATTTGTATTTTTTAAATTTTTTGACCCCGAGGCGCTCCTGGGGCGCGTACCGGTGAACGCACCAGTAAGCGCAATGTTATGGCACGCCCCGGGGCGCGTACCAGTGAGCGTCCCAATAGCGCTATTGCCGCGAACGAAAACCACATCGTGACGTATTGCGTAGCCGCCACGCCACGCCTTGCGTCATAAGACACGTATCGCGTAGCCGCGAGATGCGTCTTATGACGCACCGCGTAAGCGCCCGAGCGTATACGATCGTGCAATGTAAGCGCCCCAACGCGCTTACGCTACGTGACCCGGGACACGCCCAAGGGCGCGTAGCGTAAGCGCGTCAAGCCATGTGACTTTAAAATAACACTTTTCATTGGTTCAGAACTTTTTTTTTTCAAAATTTTGAGAAACCCACTCATTTCTCTCACTATTGATTTGCACTTGGAGAGAGCAAGAGGTGTTCTGTGTATTATCTTCTCATAATTTTCCTGATCTACAGTAATGGCTGCAAGGGAGTCATCCAGCAGTTATTCAGATGGTTTTTTGCCTGAGGACCCTCCTCTCCAGAAAAAAAAGAACCACTTCATCTGGAAATGTTATGACATCCCAGAAGGACAAAAAAAAGTTAATGATGGTAAAGTAACCTGCAAAATATGTGGCAGTATTTTATCCAGAGGCAATCCTCAAAAAAAATATAGCTTTGGAAATGCCAATTTAATCAGGCATGTCAAAAGAAGACACCCAAAAAATTATTCCAGGGAGAGTGTCAGGGAGCTGGCATGGAATTTACCAAGAGATGGCGGCAGCACCACCACTGGTGGAGCAACACCTTCAGGAACAACACGTGGAAGAATGGTCCCTAACGTGCAGCCGGTCTTTGCAGGCATTACATTTCTATGCGTGGACTGTGACGAACTGCTCTGTTATGGGGAGCAGAGCGTTGAACTCATTGCTATAAAGACACAGGAACACCGCTGCTCTCCCAGTCCCTAAATTTTCACATTTTGTTGCTCCTGTTGAGCAGATTTTGAATCCCTGTTTTTGTTTTTCCCCTGAAAAAAATCCAAAAAATATATAAAATCGTTTTAAAAAGTATAAAAAAATATAAAACAACAAAAACAAAAAAAAGTTCTTTTCAGAACTACCTCCAATTTATAAAAAAATGCTAGTTTTTTTTTTAAAAAAAGTGTCATTCTTTTTTCTTCATAGTACGCATCCCCCCAAACTTTCAGGGAAGGACCGGAGCTCGACGAGGCCATTTTGAGGAAATTTTCAGGCAGATTCGTCAACCGGCGCCAAAGTTATTTCAAATAGAATTTAGAGATTTAACATTGAAAAAATCCTAACTATAACTACCTACTGGCGACTGCCAGTAGGTAATATATATATATATATATATATATATATATATATATATATATATATATATATATATATATAATGGGAACCGTCATTCCAAATCTTCCTCCCACGGAAAGAAATCAACGCAGAGTAAGCCCAGAATTATGTGCAAATCTCAGCGCTTTATTGTGCAATCTAGCAGCCAGCCGTCCGCCGTGACGCGTTTCGCCTCTAAGCCGAGGCTTGATCACATGACGTGTATATATATATATATATATATATATATATATATATATATATATATATCCACAAAACTGCCAAGGAAAGAGATAGAGACCCAGGCGGAAACGGTAGGAAGCCTTCTTTTATTTGCACAATGGCGAATGCATTTCGGCAGCCTTCTGCCTTCTTCAGCGCCCAAAGCGTCCTGTAAGTGGTGTCACATGCTGCAGGGCAGTCTCTCCTCTTAAACACTTGCAAATGCAAGCCAGCTCCACCCCCTGCAGTGAACTCCACGCACCTGTGCGAAGTCCCAAGTGTGGCGCAGGACTTCACATCCCAGAATGCAGCGTAGTGAAGTCTGGGTACTGCGGTGCTGGAGCAAGACACAGAATGTGAAAATGTCACTGCGGGGGGGCCAGGAAACAGCATGCACCGCATAGAACACTAGGATGGAATCTCCTGCTTTGGTGTGCAAATTGTCGAGTGCCTCCTCCATCCCCCAATACCACCTCAGCCACGTTGTTCAGAGAGTCTGTGGAGCAGGGACTGATCCACAATGTGCTCTGGCCGGCATGGGATTAATAATCCCAACACTGCTTTCTTTCTCCCCGGTGTTAGTGGCGGGCTCCTGGCCTTTCCAACAAACGCTGGTGAAACAAAACGAACTGCAACAGTTCAGGTCCCAGTGACGCCGGTGCCCAAAGCGAGGTGGGGGTCTCTGAAAAGCGTCTCTGGGTGACGCCACCATTGATCCACAAAACACCTTCCAAGAAAAGAGACAGAGACCCAGGAGGAAATGGTAGGAAGCCTTCTTTTATTTGCACAATGGCGAATGCATTTCGGCAGCCTTCTGCCTTCTTCAGCGCCCAAAGCGTCCTGTAAGTGGTGCCACATGCTGCAGGGCAGTCTCTCCTCTTAAACGCTTGCAAATGCAAGCCAGCTCCACCCCCTGCAGTGAACTCCACGCACCTGTGCGGAGTCCCAAGTGTGGCGCAGGACTTCACATCCTAGAATGCAGCGTAGTGAAGTCTGGGAACTGCGGTGCTGGAGCAAGACACAGAATGTGAAAATGCCATTGCGGGGGGGGGGGTGCCAGGAAACAGCATGCGCCGCATAGAACACTAGGATGGAATCTCCTGCTTTGGTGTGCAAATTGCCGAGTGCCTCCTCCGGTCCCCCAATACCACCTCAGCCACGTTGTCCAGAGAGTCTGTGGAGCAGGGGCTAATCCACAATGTGCTCTGCCCGGCATGGGATTAATAATCCCAACACTGCTTTCTTTCTCCCCGGTGTTAGTGGCGGGTTCCTGGCCTTTCCAACAAACGCTGGTGAAACAAAACGAACTGTAACAGTTCAGGTCCCAGTGACGCCGGTGCCCAAAGCGAGGTGGGGGTCTCTGAAAAGCGTCTCTGGGTGACGCCACCATTGATCCACAAAACACCTTCCAAGAAAAGAGACAGAGACCCAGGAGGAAATGGTAGGAAGCCTTCTTTTATTTGCACAATGGCGAATGCATTTCGGCAGCCTTCTGCCTTCTTCAGCGCCCAAAGCGTCCTGTAAGTGGTGCCACATGCTGCAGGGCAGTCTCTCCTCTTAAACGCTTGCAAATGCAAGCCAGCTCCACCCCCTGCAGTGAACTCCACGCACCTGTGCGGAGTCCCAAGTGTGGCGCAGGACTTCACATCCTAGAATGCAGCGTAGTGAAGTCTGGGAACTGCGGTGCTGGAGCAAGACACAGAATGTGAAAATGCCATTGCGGGGGGGGGGGTGCCAGGAAACAGCATGCGCCGCATAGAACACTAGGATGGAATCTCCTGCTTTGGTGTGCAAATTGCAGAGTGCCTCCTCCGGTCCCCCAATACCACCTCAGCCACGTTGTCCAGAGAGTCTGTGGAGCAGGGGCTAATCCACAATGTGCTCTGCCCAGCATGGGATTAATAATCCCAACACTGCTTTCTTTCTCCCCGGTGTTAGTGGCGGGTTCCTGGCCTTTCCAACAAACGCTGGTGAAACAAAACGAACTGTAACAGTTCAGGTCCCAGTGAAGCCGGTGCCCAAAGCAAGGTGGGGGTCTCTGAAAAGCGTCTCTGGGTGATGCCGCCATTGATCCACAAAACTCCTTCCAAGAAAAGAGACAGAGACCCAGGAAGAAACGGTAGGAAGCCTTCTTTTATTTGCACAATGGCGAATGCATTTCGGCAGCCTTCTGCCTTCTTCAGTGCCCAAAGCGTCCTGTAAGTGGTGTCACATGCTGCAGGGCAGTCTCTCCTCTTAAACGCTTGCAAATGCAAGCCAGCTCCACCCCCTGCCGTGAACTCCACGCACCTGTGCGAAGTCCCAAGTGTGGCGCAGGACTTCACATCCCAGAATGCAGCGTAGTGAAGTCTGGGAACTGCGGTGCTGGAGCAAAACACAGAATGTGAAAATGTCATTGCTGGGGGTCCAGGAAACAGCGAGCGCCGCATAGAACACTAGGATGGAATCTCCTACTTTGGTGTGCAATTTGCCGAGTGCCTCCTCCGGTCCCCCAAAATCCCCTCAGCCACATTGTCCAGAGAGTCTGTGGAGCAGGGACTGATCCACAATGTGCTCTGCCCGGCATGGGATTAATAATCCCAACACTGCATTCTTTCTCCTCGGTGTTAGTGGCGGGCTGCTGGCCTTTCCAACAAACGCTGGTGAAACAAAACGAACTGCAACAGTTCAGGTCCCAGTGAAGCCGGTGCCCAAAGCGAGGTGGGGGTCTCTGAAAAGCGTCTTAGGTGACACCGCCATTGATCAACAAAACTCCTTCCAAGAAAAGTGACAGAGACCCAGAGGAAACGGTAGGAAGCCTTCTTTTATTTGCACAAATCTCAGTGCTTTATTGTGCAATCTAGCAGCTAGCCGTCCGCCATGACGCGTTTCGCCTCTAAGCCGAGGCTTGATCACATGACGTGTATATATATATATATATATATATATATATATATATATAGATAGATTCAGAGCGTCTTCTCACATCGGATTAGACTGCACAGGACACAGCGGGGCTTCGGTTTACAAAGTTCTTTCATTGCAGGCAAGCATAACCGGTTTCGGCAACACGCCTTCTTCAAATGCTTCAGTCCTGACATTTTATCTCCTCCCACTATTTATTTCAAATGGCTCTGCCTTACCCAGTGGTGGTTGGCTCCCCTGCACCTCGTACACCCCTTGCGAATAACAGGGGACTACTAGTCCCATAATTCCGCAAAATTCATGTCTTGGTGCAGTGTGCCAGACGAGTTTGCCAAGCATGACATTTCCGGAATTCCTCTTGCCCCATGCTTTCGTCCACCAGCCTCTGTGTTTACAAAGTCATCTTGTCATTTTAAGGCGCGTTTCAACATCATCGCGTCTCCAGCCTTTCAGGTGCGTTTTCATCAGTTTGTTCCGTGGCTGTTTTTTACAGAGGGTGTGGCGGAGGGCCAGGCACTTAGTCCGTTACCACGGTTACTTTCAGAAGGATCCCATATTCACCTGGCCGCTTTTCAGAAAGGGTCCTGTCCACGCGTTATAGGGAAACGCGGTAATGTGCATTCAGAACGTCTTCTCACATCGGATTAGACTGCACAGGACACAGCGGGGCTTCGGTTTACAAAGTTCTTTAATTGCAGGCAAGCATAACCGGTTTCGGCAACACGCCTTCTTCAAATGCTTCAGTCCTGACATTTTATCTCCTCCCACTATTTATTTCAAATGGCTCCGCCTTACCCAGTGGTGGTTGGCTCCCCTGCACCTCGTACACCCCTTGCGAATACTAGGGGACTACTAGTCCCATAATGCCGCAAAAGTCATGTCTTGGTGCAGTGTGTGGGACGAGTTTGCCGTGCATGACATTTTCGGAATACCTCTTGCCCCATGCTTTCGTCCGCCAGCCTCTGTGTTTACAAAGTCATCTTGTCATTTTGAGGCACGTTTCAACATCATCGCGTCTCCAGCCTTTCAGGTGCGTTTTCATCAGTTTGTTCCGTGGCTGTTTTTTACAGAGGGTATGGCGGAGGGCCAGGCACTTAGTCCGTTACCACGGTTACTTTCAGAAGGATCCCATATTCACCTGGCCGCTTTTCAGAAAGGGTTCTGTCCACGCGTTATGGGGAAACGGGGTAATATGCATTCAGAAGGTCTTCTCACATCGGATTAGACTGCACAGGACAGGAATATATATTCACTGACCATGTCATGAGTGATGTAATATGTGACGTCATCAGCAGTGCATTGCGGGCGCGCGAGTTATAGTTAGCTGAACTAACTATAACGGGGGAATTTCAATGGTTTTGTAGTATGAGTGAAATGTCCAGCTAACTATAACATGTGTGAAACCAATGGTTTTTCCAGTGAATTTGCAAGGTTTTTCAAATGCTAATTCCTAACTATAACGTGGCTGAAACCTATGGTTTTTTCAGTGAATTTCAAAGATTTTTTAAATGCTAATTCCTAACTATAACATGGCTGAAACTTATGGTTTTTTCAGTGAATTTCAAAGGTTTTGTAAATGATAATTTTTAAATGTATTAATTGTTATATTTTTTATACTAATTTACTACATTGTTTTAAAGTATTTATTTTTAGATACTTTAGTTTTTTAAATTACATTACATATTTTTAATATACATTGAAATTTTTTTTTAAAACATATTGAAATTGTAATATTTTTTTATTTCATATTTTTTTAATTTATATATATTTTATATAGCAGGCAATTATATCCTATGGAAGGAAATTCAGGTTACTGGAAAGTACAGTTAATTTTTCTTTTCAGGAATAGTAGTTAGCTGAAAGATGCAGCACTGAGGTATCTCCTGATAACAGGTGAGTAAATTGGAATTCGTAGTTTGAATGATTTTTGAGGAATTTTTTTAAGTTCCAAAACTCCACACTTAGAAAAAATTCCAAGTGAAACCAGTCAATGTTAGCCTATGGAAGGAAACTCAAGTTACTGTAAGTATGGTTAGAATTACTTTTCAGGATCAGTAGTGCGCTCAAAGATACAGCACTGACGTTTCTTGTGATAACAGGTGAGTAAATAGGAATTCATAGTTCGGCTGATTTTACAGGAATATTTTGCTCAATAGTGAAGGAAGGGGGTGGGGCCTGAGGTAACATGTGTGCAAACACGCCCTGTGGCGCGTTTTAGATTGGGGAATTAATTCCTCTTCAATCCTGAGGTCCCCTGTGAGCCAACTAGCCCACCAGGTACCTCCAGTATGCGCCAGGCATCTGTGTTGCAGAGAGGTGTTCAGAGGGCACGCCCCCTTTTTACAACACTCTGCAACACAGCTCCGTGGCGCTTACTGGCGATACCTGTTGGACTAGTTGCCCCCTAGGGGACCTCTGGATTGAAGAGGAATTAATTCCCCAATCTAAAACGCGCCACAGGGCATGTTTGCACTCACATCACCTCAAGCCCTGCCCCCTACCTTCACCACTGTGCAAACACGCCCTGTAGCATGTTCTAAGTTGGGGGATTAAATCCCTGGGGGGCAACTAGCCCACCAGGAACCTCCAGTATGCGCCAGGGGGCTGCGTTGCACAGAGGTGTTAAAAGGGGCGTGGCCTCATTACACCTCTCTGCAACACAGCCTCCTGGGGCGTTTGCAGAGGGGGAACTAATTCCCCTTGCATACTGGAGGTCCCTGGGGGCCAACTAGCCCACTAGGATCCTCCAGTAGGCGCCAGGGGTCTGCCTTGCAGAGAGGTGTAATGAGGCCACGCCCCTTTTTACACCTCTCTGCAACGCAGCCCCCTGGAACGTTTGCAGAGGGGGAACTAATTCCACTTGAATACTGGGGGTCCCTGGGGGCCAACTAGCCCACCAGGAACCTCTAGTATGCGCCAGGGGGCTACATTGCAGAGAGGTGTAATGAGGCCATGCCCCTTTTTACACCTCTCTGCAATGCAGCCCCCTGGCACGTTTGTAGGGGGGAACTCATTCCCCTCACATACTGGGGGTCCCTGTGGGCCAACTAGCCCACCAGGAACCTCCAGTGTGCGCTCGGGAAGGTACAGAGTACAGTACAGAGTACAGTACAGAGTACGGGACTTCGTACCCCGTGATTTAAAGAAGAAAAAAAAACAGTTTGGGCCTTGGGGGACCCCCTGAGCAGGCCTAGGGGATCAGGGTGTTTCTACCCTGCCCCCTTTGCGTGTTTTGCACGTTTGTTTCACTGCTTTCGTGTGCCTCTGTTCTACCGATTATAGGAAAAACAGGAGGAAACCCATAAACCACGTTGGGATGGGTGTATTATGTAAGCAAAAAACAATTCCCAACAGGTATTATTGAGAGACAGTTTCAATTGTGCATGCCTTTAGGCATTACTAAGAACAGAAACAAGGAGTCAATTAGATTTTGAAGAGAGGTGGTATTATTCACCAAGGACAAGGGGTATTCAATGTACATTTACAGTTTGAGACAGCACTGTAAAGATTAGATCTTGTGACAACCCAGTGGCACTTGGTGCAAGGTGCTATATACAGTTAAAGTGAAGTGAAAGTGCAAGTGCTTTTTAAAAACAGCATTGGTGGCGCATAGAATATAGTATATACATCAATTACAGCTTCAATTACAATACAAGTTACAATCACTTGGAAAAAAGTTATTTTCTTGTAAGAGCTTAAAGTGTCATATGCGTCATTTAATTCAGGCTGTGTGGTCGACGGCGTTTCGATCCCCTTTCGTCGGGATCGTCATCAGGACGGGGTTGTCGATAAGTACAGTGAGGAAGCCAAGCAGGGATGCGTGGCTTGCGGCATTCGGGGGAACTGTGCGCTGGTTGCAGACCTGCCACTGCATTCATTGCTGAACAGCCACGCCAGATGAGCTCTTGCCTTCTGCGCCTCATTTCTTCAGACGCTGCCCAACTACGTGAGCAGTCCCAGGACAAGTCGCTACCAGCAACCAGCGCACAGTTCCCCCGAATGCCGCAAGCCATGCATCCCTGCTTGGCTTCCTCACTGTACTTATCGACAACCCCGTCCTGATGACGATCCCGACGAAAGGGGATCGAAACGCCGTCGACCACACAGCCTGAATTAAATGACGCATATGACACTTTAAGCTCTTACAAGAAAATAACTTTTTTCCAAGTGATTGTAACTTGTATTGTAATTGAAGCTGTAATTGATGTATATACTATATTCTATGCGCCACCAATGCTGTTTTTAAAAAGCACTTGCACTTTCACTTCACTTTAACTGTATATAGCACCTTGCACCAAGTGCCACTGGGTTGTCACAAGATCTAATCTTTACAGTGCTGTCTCAAACTGTAAATGTACATTGAATACCCCTTGTCCTTGGTGAATAATACCACCTCTCTTCAAAATCTAATTGACTCCTTGTTTCTGTTCTTAGTAATGCCTAAAGGCATGCACAATTGAAACTGTCTCTCAATAATACCTGTTGGGAATTGTTTTTTGCTTACACTCTGTTCTACCGAGGCACAAGATGGCTGCCAACACTTCCTGG